>NC_066514.1:7473422-7555922 GCF_024679095.1 Eriocheir sinensis
TTTTTAGGAATGTTCTTAACTGATGTTAGTGATTTTCTAATACTTTGCCCGGCTACTTCCAAGAGTGATATCGGTCTGTAAAGTTGATGGGGATTGTGTTGTCTGCGTTTTCGGAATTAGTTTAATTATAGTTGTTTAATATATTTAGGGAAGTATCCTATTGATAGCGCGTGGTTGATAATCAACTGTAATTTACTTAGTGTTTCCGGAAGATTATTTCAGAACTATTTGTTAGTTTTGTTTTCCTGGTGTGTTATTTTAAAGGCTTATTGTTTTTATTTTGTCCATTTCGTCTGTGGATAAGGGAGGCGTCCGTGTGATGCTTCCCCTGCAGTATATTCCGCTGTGTCGGAGGTCGTGGTCGTGTGGAATTGCATTGTTTTTACCGCAGAGTAAATGCTGCCAGTTCTTTTATTCACTGTATTGTTTCTGGTGTTTCCTAGCGTATGTTCGGCGTTCGAATCGCTGGATTATATAAGTGGGACAGAAGTTATAGAACAGTCTGTGAAGTCCGGGAATGGCAAATGGTATTAATTCGTTCTTAGTATAATCTTCACCCTTCGTTTCCTGGGTATGTGGGTGAAGCAGTTTTCACCTCAGGAACTAGGATAGTCCCTTACCCTGCATAGTCTCAGGTCAAATTCTTGGACAAGGTATAATACCTGATATGTCTCCCCGTGCCAGGGTCACGGTGAAGCCTCTGGGCAGCAGCAGTGGGGATTGATTGCAGGCAGAGGATCCCTTTATGAGACAATGGCTGGAGTTCCAGGGTCCTATTCAGCTGGACCGTGCCTAATTATTTAGGCCTGCAGTGTAGAGGAGTGTATGACCTCACACTTAAAAAAGCCTCCTGGGAACCAGTTGTCGGTGTGAGCCCCTGTCCCTCCCTCTATCGACGTTTGCACTCCCCATCCCTATTCTGCATAACAGCTGGTTCTTGTTTTTCCTTGAAAGAGATGTCTTCCGTGGGCTATTTGAGGTTGTAAATTCTGGCTTTAGGTGGAGTTTGAGGGTTTTTCTATACTCAAGGAATATTTCAGCTTTTTGGTCTCTCTGGTGAAGAGAAGTGTCTGATACTTCTCTAGAGTTGGTAGAGAATACCTGGTGACAGGTACACTGGCGAGGCCTCGAAAGGGTCGCAGAGTTGGGTTAGATTGCTCGGAAAGTGGGAACGAATTGCTGGTTCCTTCCTCCCTTGCCAGCTCTGCTCTGTGTGACTACGCCGGCCCTGTTCTATGGGACAAAACTTCGAGGACAATAGCTGAAAGCGCTGGGTTGTGAAAGTCTCTCTCGTGACCGAGGCTCAGGACAAGCGATTGGTCTTTGAGGCGTTTTTGAGACCATGTGGGAGCGAACTCCCAGTGTTGGAGGCTTCTAACCAGCAGTATCTAATTTCCATGCACAATTTTTATCCAACTCAATTTATGGTCACACTTCTAAGTTATTTCGAAAGCGCTTTTAATATTTGCCCAAACCAAACTCGCTTAAATTTCTAACAATGCCTTTCGAACCTCAAGTGTGACGTCTGTCCTGACGATTTGCAGCTTAGTTCTTCCAGCTGAGTAAAACTTGCCGCCTCTGCGTTCAAAGATTAAAACTTCAGAAGGCTGTGACTGAATGGAAAGTCAAACATAATGATCTTGAAAAGAAATTCAGCCCTTCAGTAATTTGTTACAAATAATGTGGCAGTGACTCCACCATCGATGGTGGAGAGGCCCTCCACCGAGACTGTATTCTCCAGACGAATCTCCTGTTTCACGGGAGGACGTGTTACCTGCCTCACAGGTTGACTCCCAGCCTGCCTCACAGGCTAACCCCCAGCCTGCCTCACAGGCTAACCCCCAGCATGCCTCACAGGCAAACCCCAGCCTGCCTCACAGGCTAACTCCCAGCCTGCCTCACAGGACAACCGCCAGCCGGCCTCACAGGTTGACCCCAGCCTGCTTCACAGGCTAACCCCCAACCTGCTTTACAGGCTAACTCCCAGCCGGCCTCACAGGACACCTTCCAGCCTGCCCCACTTAACGCTTCTCTTCCTGCATCACAGGATGTCGGGTTCCAACCTGTAAGGAATGGAGCCAAACTGAAGCAGGCAACCAAGAATTTACTGACCCCACTACTCTTCAATAGGTTCCAGGTGCTGGCAGACACCGTGGAGGATGAGTTTGAGACTCGCCTAGTTGGGGACTCCATGGTGTGGCCAGCTGGTCGAGTTCTGTGGTCGTTCATCAAACGACCGCAGAAAACGTTACTGATATCCAGGTGCCAGACTGGACGACATCACCGCAGCGTGCGATGATGTCACGAGAAATGCCGACCGAAACACCCTCTTTGTCATTCACGCGGGGACGAATGACGTAAAGACAACCTGTTCTGAGGAACTGCTTGAGAAATACCGCCGCATGATCAAGCAGTATAAACGTAAACGGATGCCAGTAACATCATAATCTTCAGGAATCCTCCTGAGGGTCGGTGCCGAATCAAGCTTTTACAGTAAGGCCTTCAGCACAAACAACAGACTTCAATCCCTTTGCTCACAAGAAAACGTCCAGTTCGCTAACTTCAGGAACAGTTTTTACTACGATTCAGACTTGTTCTTCCTGATGGCATCCACTAAACCCTGTTGGAGCAGCCCGTTTCGGGAGGCTGCTCTGTGACCAAGTGGCTCTTCGAAAGTCAAAAACGCGGAGGCGAGAACACCAGCAGCTCCACCGTAAGGGAACACTCAACCCGCGAAATCCCTGACCGAATCCTCGCAGCCACAAATCATTATCACATCATCGGAGTCACAGAATCTTGGATAGACACTTCAAATAGAGATTTCATTACGGAATATAGATTACCGGGTTATACCACCTTTATTCATGAAAGAGAGAACAGACAGGGTGGAGGCGTTATCTTTTATATCCACAACTCTCCATCCAGTATCCGTGAAAACAGATATTATAACCAATGTAGACACGATCTTCATTGAAATAAAAACTAAATCTTGTAACATAGTCACTGGACTTATCTACAGACCGCCAAGGCAGACTCTTGATATCGACCACGCATTTAGTGAATTATGATTAGAAACAAGCAGCAGTTGCGAGGCAGTATTTGTTGGGGACTTTAACTGCCAGTGAAAAGATGTGGGTGAACCGTTGAACTGTCATGCAGGGCTCGACCTGTACAACAAATTTAATAGAAAGTGATTTACATCAACACGTTCAAGATCCGACTCGGGAAAATAATATACTTGACTCTTTATCTTTTCAACGACAGCTGATTTAGTTAACGAAGTAAATTTTGGTCCAATTTTTAGTTCTAGCGATCATCGAACATTCACATTAAGCATCAATATGAAAGAAAGCAAAGTAACTCCTAGCAAAGAAAAGGTGTCTGATTATCAGAGAGCGAATTTCGTAAGACTCGATCAATTCCTAAATAATTCTGACTGGACTGAAATCTTGGCGGAAACAGATATTGATAAATCGTAGGGGCCTTCACCACAATATTGAACAATGCCATAAGCATATGCGTACCCTATCGTAACAGACGTTCAGCTTTTAAGAAGAAACCCAAATGGTGGAATAACGAAATTCAAAATAACCTATCTCTTAAAAAAACGTGTATATAGTAGATACATATCAACTCATAGTGAGGCTGACAAACTAGAGTTGGACAGAATTCGCTGCGAAACCAAGAAATTAATAAAACGAAGCAAGAAAAATCTTCAAGAGTATATAGCAGAAACGAGTAAATCTAATCCTACATATTTTTTAGCTATGTAAATAAAAAGTCACTCACTTGTGGTATCGGACCGCTTGCAAATGATAATGGTAACCACACGAACGATGAAAATGAAATGGCTACAGTCCTAGATAACTTTTTCGCATCCATATTTACCGACGAAGATTGTTTATCACCTCAACCGCCGGAGGTTAGAAGGACCAAAAAGATTTTAAATGGCGTGCTCATTGTAGAAAGTGACATTGTACGCACAACTGAAAAGATTAAAGTAAGCAAAACTCCTGGTCCAGACAATATTACCCCAAGGGTTTTAAATGAAATCAAACATAAAATTTGTATACCGCTCTCTATCATATTCAATAAATCTTTAACAGCTGGAAAAGTTCCGTCGGATTGGAAACTAGCAAATGTCACACCAATTTTCAAAAAGGGGGACAAGTCTCATCCAGGAAACTATCGACCAACTAGCCTGACATCGATTGTTTGTAAGTTAATGGAGACTATCATTCGCGACAACATGGTGAAATTTTTCGAAGAAAATAATATAATAAATAGTTCGCAACATGGCTTCCGTAGTAAACGTTCGTACTTAACTAACTTACCTGACTTTTTTCATTATATTTTTGAGGTGTTCGATGAAAACAGATCAGTAGATATCATATATCTGGATTTTCAAAAGGCATTTGATAAAGTCCCCCACAAAAGGTTGCTCAGTAAACTACTGGCGCAAGGTATCTAAGGTAGCATTCACAATTGGCTTGTGGACTGGCTCTCTGAGCGGAAACAGAGAGTAGTTCTAAATGGTGTTACATCTAACTGGCTCGATGTCAGAAGCGGTGTACCTCAAGGATCAGTGCTTGGTCCCATGCTCTTAAATTATGTTAATGATATCGATGATGGGCTCACCTGCACAGTATCAAAATATGCTGATGACTCAAAAATCGCAAGTAAGGTAACTACGACACTCGACGAGGAATCATTACAATCAGATATAGATCGTCTTGCACGTTGGGCCAATCAATGGCAAATGAAATTTAACGTTGACAAATGTAAAGTGTTACACATCAGAAACAATAACAATCGCGTTCGGTACGTAATGAATGGCAAACAACTTTCTGCAGTAAGTAAAGAAAAGGATCTTGGAATCACTATATCAAGCGATTTAAAGCCCGGTAAGCATTGTTCAGAGGTAGTTAAACTGCAAACAAACTGGTTGGCTTCATCGGACGAGTCTTTAATAATAAATCGGAAAAGTAATATTAAAACTGTATAATTCATTGGTTCGACCTCGTCTAGAGTACTGTGTACAGTTTGGTTCCTACTTCAGAAAAGACATAGAAAAGTTGGAACGGGTTCAACGAGGAGTAATAAAGATGATTCCTAGGTTGAGAAATTTATCATATGAACAAAGGCTTAAAGAAGTAAATTTATTCAGTCATTCAAAACGAAGAATGCGAGGCGATCTAATAGAAGTGTTTAAAATGTTTAAAGGATTCAGTGATATTAATGCGGAAGATTACTTCATAATTGATCAATCAAATAGAACAAGAAGAAATCACAATTTGAAGATAAGTGGTAAAAGATTCTCGTCGCACGAAGCTAAACACTTATTCTTCAATCGAGTTGTTAATGTTTGGAACTTTCTACCCTGTGATGTCGTTGATAGTACAACAGTTGCGGCCTTCAAGAATAGATTAGACAAGTGTTTTGAATCCAACCAGCAACTAAGATATTACTCATTGTCGTAATAACGTTAAGTTCTTTCGAATACTGGTGTCCTTGTCCGCTTTTATCGCCCGGTTAGTGGTAGCAGTAATGGTTGTTCTTTCCTCTTTCCTACATAATTTCCATGCAGTTTTTCCATGCTGCATGGTTCTTTTTCCTTTCCTGCCAGCTTTGGCTGGAGGGATGAGGGGGTGGGGAGGAGCCTTCGCCTTTGCTGTCCTTCATCTTCCAACTTTGATTAGATAGTTAGTGTAGCTTGTCACAAACAGCCTGTAAGGACCAGCAGGTCTGCTGTTGTTTGTTCTTCCTTTGTGTTCCTTTGTGTTCTTTTGTGTTTTCGGTATTTATGTCATATCCGGCGTTCTCTTCTGGTGTGATCTTAAAAAACAGACGTCTCTGAATGCCTTTTCCTGATCTTTGTTGTCTGTTAGTTTTATGTTGTTTCTAATGAGATGTTGGTTTTCCGTTGTTTTGTTAGATTTTAGTTTTTCAAGTTGATCTCAGAACGTTTTTGGTTTGTGGTAGCTTTTGTTAGTTTAGTAAGGGCTTCTGTAGTTCTTGCCTTATTGCCTGCGCTCTTGTTTTATGGCTGTTTAATGCTTTGTACTGGTGATATTGTTCAATGTTCCATCCATGTGTTCATGATTGACTATGTAATTGGTCGAAGCGTGTTGGAGATTTCTTAGGGTGGGCTGGTCATTTTTTTTTTGTGCTGTGATGTTTAATTTGTTTGGTATGTTGTTCTCGGCTACTTTTTTCTATTATGGTGTACTATTGTTCTAGTTTCTCGTTTATTGTTTCCTTGTTCATAATGTTCTGATATTGCAATGTTTTCGATTTCTTCTTCTATTCCACTGTTTATTTTAGTCAAGTCAGCCTTCCTATAATCTGGTTTCGGTGATATGGGTTCTGTCACTGCATCTGTGGTCAGTGTTATTATTATATTGGTAGGTGGTCCGATGTAGTGCTTGGTCCCGGTTTTATGATTGCATTGTGTGTTGTCTTGTTGTTATCTAGTATGATGTCGGTGTGGAACTATTTTGGGTGAAATACGTCGAAAACTTGGGGCCTGTGCATTGCTTTACCGTGCAGGGTAAATGGTGCTATCCTTTGCCCACTGTATTGCTTCTGGTGTTTCCTAGTAGCGTATTTTTATGTTCAAATCACCGATTATATAGGTGGGATGGTACAGAGCAGTCTATGGTAGGAGGGTCTTCTTGGGGGTAGATATGTAATAGCTATTGAGATGTTCCCTATTGCTGTTTCTAATTTTATTTCAAGTATGTCTGTGATGAAGTCGTCTGTTACTGAATGTTTTATGCAGGATTTTACTAATATTGCTGATCAGTCGTGAATTTCGTTTGATGTGTTTTTGATGCATGTGTTGTATATATCCTCTGACGTGTATGTGCTGTTTTTTTTTATTTGGATCATGACTGTTTAGAAGAATTATGTCTGGAAAAAAATGTATGTAGGCTATGTGTTGGTCAAGTTGACTTGGCTAGTGTTAGGGACTGGGACAACTGGCCGCGGCCACCTAGCCGCCGACCCATTCGTTGCGAGAAATTGGTCGCGGCTAACTGACCGCCGCGACACATCTGTGATTGTGTTAATAAGACACGAATCTCTTGATGGCTGACTCAGGTCGGGTTCATAAGATACGCCTCTCTTGAATTTTAATTATTATGCTATTTGGTAACCCTAATGGGACGGTGGGACCCATTAACATCCTCCGTTAACCAGCATTTTTATTTAAAAAAAAAAAAACTTGGGGAGGTTACTTTGATAAGTCTGTGATAGCTCTCTGATATTTGTGATGGAAACGACTGTGTGTTGGGGAAGGTAGGAGTGAAGAAAAACAAACCCAGGCCCTGGCATTTGTTCCGACGGAATATTTGACTGAAACATTTGAAAATCTCTCTGATGAGCTGCCAGATTAACTTCAAGTGCTTCTTGATTGGTGTGAGGACAACTATGTTGGCAGAAAAATAGAAGGGGCAAGGCAGACGTGCTCCACTTTATCCACAGGAAATGTGGAACGTTTATGAACTCTCTTTAAATGACGAAGACAGGACAAGGAATCACGCAGAAGCTGCTCATGGAAGACGGCGAAGTTAACTTGGAATGCAACATCCTATTGTTTGGAAATTTATTGATGGTTTAAAAAGGTCCAACGTGGAAGAGACCTATATTTTGAGCAGCTGATCGCAGGGCAAGATCCACCTGTCAAATTGAAGACAAGTAGATGAAAGAAATAAAGCAATTGTCAGTGAATTTGGGGGTAGAAATTTATTGAATAACTTGGAGAACTTGTCCAAAACTTTTCATAGATTTTTTTTAGTTGCAACTTAATTTTTCTTCTCAATTACTTAATAAAGTAATTTTGAAATTTTAGAAGTTTTGCATAAATATCTTATATTTCTTTATTCCAATAAAGAAAGAAATTTCAACCCTCTTGTTTTATCAAACATAATTTTACCTATCAACAACAAAAAGTTCCATTTGGCGCAAGTTGGCCGCGGCAACTAGTCACACTGCTAAATTTGGCGGCCAGTTTCCCGTGGCCAGTTAGTTTGTGTAGGCGGTGTGGCGTCCCTGTGGTTCCTCCGTCCCTACAGTTCTCATGTTAATACGGCGCGTGCTCAGCCAACCCACCAGTCTAGACTCCACCCACATAAGCACGTGGATCGACTAACAATAAGCACACACACACACACACACACACACACGCATCGTCTTGAACACTGCTCCTCTCTCCATTAAGTATGATTGATTTGTGTGAATCACTCGCCAAATAATTTCATACATCCTCTAGGAAATCATAAAATCGTTTATGTTTGACAGAAACTTCTACCATGGGAACCTGCTGGCGTGTGCGTGCGTGTGTGTTTGCTGTTAGTCGATCCACGTGCTTATGTGGGCGGAGTCTAGACTGGTGGGTTGGCAGCGCACGCGCTGTATTGACATGAGAACTGTATGGACAGAGGAACTACAGGGACGCCACAGCGGCCGCGGCCAGTTGTCCTTGACCCTGTTTCAGTGAGTATTGCGTATGTTTATGGTGTGCATATTATTGACGTTATATTATGGGTTTCTTTGCTTGCTGACTTTCCTGAATTCTACCCTTGCTTGGTGGTGGTGTCCTTTGATGTGTGTAGCCATTCCTTATTTTCTTGAATACTTAGTCTTCCACAATTCTCCACCAATCTTTTAAGTTGATTTCATTATTATTTAGGAGTCTAAGTATGTCTTCCCTCTATACTCTTTTGAATTACATATCCGCTTAAATCTACCCTGTAGCATTACTGTGGTTAGTATTCTGAGGGTGAAATTATCCTCCTTTGCTTTGTTTGGCAATTATTTCTAAGCCATCCATGTATTACCTTCCCAATGATTTGTATGTTGTCTTACGTTTATGTTGATGTAAATTCAGGTTCTGCCTTCTCTTCTTCTATTGTTTATAATTCTTCCTGTCTTTCTTTATCAAGTTGTTTTTCCTGTGGTTTAGGCCTGACCTAAAGTTGCTAGAGTTGTGTTAAGGATTTCCAGTGAGGGCGGGTTGTCAGGCAGAATTACTATTGGTAGTTTATTTTGTTTCAATAGATTCATAATTTATGTATTATATGATCCCGGCTGAGCTATATCCATCATATGAGCATGTAGCATGCACGTAAGTATGGTAGCGGCCGTGTCCTTACCCAAGTTCACTGCAGTTACTTTGGTTGGTTGAGCTGTTGAGGCAGATATTTGACTGTATGTTGGTTTAGTTTTTATTTCTTTTTGTTCTTCCATTTATCTCTCTGATTTTTTTTCTTCTCAGAGCCTTTAAATGCTAAAGTCCTGTGATTTCCACCACAGTTAGTGCATTTTTTACGTCTGTGTTGTACTCCCTCCAGATGTGGTCGTGGGAGGCACACTCAGAGCATATCTTATAATTCTTTTCAATTTTGCTCTCGCTTGCCTAGTGATCTTCGATTTGGTAACATTTCATGCAAATGTTTATGTGGATGTAGTCTTCAATTTTGATGATGTAGTCAGGGTTACTCATTTGAAAGCATAATATCCCTGCTTCTGCCGCATTTTTTGCTGAGGTCATGCTGCTGAACTGCACTTTGAGGATATTCTTATTGAGGAATTTGTATATTGATCTATTTCTGTGATCCATTGATTTAATTCTGACAGTGGTGGGCGTAGCGGCACTACTAGTAGCGCCGCTACGTAGCGAAGCTACTTTTTTAGTAGCTGTAGCGGTAGTGCCACTCTTATTTAGAAAGAGCGGCAAAAACGGTAGCGGCGCTACATTATTAGGTAGGGCTAATCACTACTCGGGGTGGACCAACTATGTACGTGATGAAAACGCGAATGAAACGTATACAGTTTAGTGGGCTGAGCTGCGGCCCGTCACTCTTGTCAGTCATCTAATGCTCGCTCAGTAGTGAATCTGTGACTGGAGGTGTGGCTGGCTGCCTACCTGTGGACAGTAAGTGATTAGTCATTCATGGATATTCCTGATCACGGCTCACGAACCCTTGGAAACTGGTAAAAACTGGGTGAGTTAACTAGCACAACAAAGGGAGGTGAGTGAATCTTCTAACCTCACGTACAGGAAGTGTAAAGTGACTGACTCAGTACTCTATCAAGGACGTGGAACGTAACAATATGTATAAAAGAGAATTATGTTTTTTCAGCACTTATTGTTCACAAGTAGCGGTAGCGGCAGTAGTAGCGGTAGTGCACTACATTTAGAAATGAGCAGCTGTAGCGGTAGTGCCACTACAATTTGACTGAAGTAGTGGTAGGGGTGCCACTACTTTTAGCAGGTAGTGCGCACAACACTGAATTCTGATGAATAATTTCCTCTTGTAACTCTTGCTCTGTGTGCTCGAATATGTTTGTCAACGTTGAATATTAAAACTATTCTTTTGGATCTTAGTTCAGGGGGAAAGATGGGAAAAAAAACTTTCGTTTTTCAGCGCCTTGATGACTTCATCGCCCGAGCCGCATATGACGTGGACGCCCGAGCCCCATATGATGTAATTTACCAAGAATTTCAGAAAGCGTTTGATAAACTTCCCCACGTTAGGCTTATTTCAAAACTGCGTTCACACGGTATTAGTGACCATCTATGTGCGTGGATTCATGACTAGCTCACCGACAGAGAACAGCGTGTAGTTCTTAATGGTGAAGCATCCGATTGGCAACCCGTAACAAGTGGCGTGCCCCAAGGTTCGGTCCTGGGGCCAACACTATTCATAATTTACGTGAACGATTTATAGACTAATATCCTGTCAAAAGTAGCCAAATTCGCCGACGACACCAAATTAGGAGGTACGGTAACGAACAGTAAAAATTGCGAGAATATTCAATCAGACTTAATAAGATTTGCCGACTGGAGCGAAAAATGGCAAATGTGTTTCAACGTAGATAAATGTAAAGTAATGCACATTGGTGAAAAGAATCCTAATTTTAAATATCAGCTTCAAGGACATGAGCTCAGCGAAGTAAAACAAGAAACAGATCTTGGTGTCATTATCAGTAACACTCTTAAAATGAGTGATCAATGTTCTGCGGCGAGTAAAAAAGCAAATATGATGCTTGAATTAATGTCAAGAAACTTTGATTATAAATCACCCGAACTTGTGAAGAGATTATATTTAGCATTTGTAAGACCACACCTAGAATACGCCGTTCAATTCTTGTCACCGATTTATATCAAAGATCAAGTCTTGCTAGAAAGGATACAGCGACTAGCTACCAAACAAATTCCAGCGCTCCGTAACTTGACGTATGACGAGCGTTTAAAGCGTTTAGAAATGTTTTCCTTAAAGAAGCGAAGAGTAAGAGGGGATTTAATTGAAATGTTCAAAATCCTTAATAGATTCGAAAACATTAACCCAGATAGTCTATTTCAGAGAGACCCCAACACAATAACACGCAGCAACGGTATGAAGTTAAAGGGAAACCGATGTAACACGTTGGCGCGCAGAAGTTATTTCAATAACAGAGTCGTCGATCACTGGAATAGACTCCCACCGTCGCACAGAGTATTAATAGCTTCAAGTCTTCATTGGATACGTATTTCAGGGATATAAGATTTTACTGACCCTTTTTCATAAAAGCATGTTATGCAAAGAGCCCATTTTGCAGCTGCCTGATTTCAATAAGCAGTTCACATTGAAGTACATAAAGGGCAAGCCAACGTTGGGGCAGTCTTCTTGTCGCGTCTGGTAGCAGAGTAATCTGATCGAGGTGGTAGTGAGGTGGGTGCAGTAAGGTGACAGGGTACTGGATGCGTACTCTATACCACGGTAAACGAGGATCAAGCCTCTACCTGTGACCCCTGAAACTACACCTCACCCATGGTGAGTAGTGGGGGGATTCTGGAGCTGTCCTGTGTAAGCCACTCGGCCTCTTGCAGTCTCCCGTGTTCTTATTTTCTTATATGTTTTCAGGCACACTGCAGCACGGCTACAACCTGCAGACATGTTATTTTACATCTGATGAATGAGGTGTGGGATCAGTAAACTTAACAGGATACTGGAGCATTTTTATATATATATATATATATATATATATATATATATATATATATATATATATATATATATATATATATATATATATATATATATATATATATATATTCTTTTTAAGGGTAGTAATTTCCTCTTATTTCTCTCTTTACCGTAAAATTTCAATGTCCCTTTCTTCCTTACAGGTACATGGTGTTCTAACTATTTTCTGCCTTCACGTTGCCGGAGGTAGAGAATATAAGAACATAAGAACGTAGGAGTCTGCAAGAGGCCGGTAGGCCTGTACAAGGCAGCTCCTTTGAACCTAAGCTCCCGTGTATCTAACCCCACCTAATATCGCTGTCCATGAATTTATCTAATCTATTTTTGAATGTGACAATTGTATTGGTGGGTGGGGAGGAGCCTTCATCTATTCTATCCTGTACTACCACACGTAGATCACTAGTAGTAGCGGTAGTAAACAGACACCCTCGCCATAGATCGAGAGGTCTTCTGGTGTCTGTTCTTCCTATGTATGTACGTCCTCCTCCTTTCTGGTGAGCGTGACATATGCATCATTATTTGGTATTGGTCGCGTATATCAGGTGCTGCCGAGTTGGGGCTAGGGTGTTTAATTTTCACCCTAGCCATTTTGTTGGTGTTAATTGATCCTACCAGGGTCCGAGGACCGACATACTCCCAGCTAACTATAATATACATTCCTAACAACGAGACTGCAAGGCCAGACCCACATCTAAATCTGATCTGAAGTTGGACGTAACTGCATGATCAGATCATTATGAATTACACACACACACACACACACACACACACACACACACACACACACACACACACACACGTGCTCGCATATGTCGACAAAAAATCTATGCCTCTTTTGTATTTGTCTTTGATAACCTTCGATGATCAGTCATTATCGTCACGGAACTATGATTTTTCAGATGTTGCAGTAGCAGATGTTATCCATCCAGGATATTCCTGAGCAACAACAGAGCTTCAGAATTTCCCCACAAAAATGAGAATATGTACAAATTATTCAACGAGTTGTATCATTCCATTTAGAATCATGCGTAAGTATGCTTGCATGTCTAAAGGAGAGATAGTCTGACCCAAAACAGAGCCTGAGCTTTTATTCCTTTCTCATTTTCACAGAATCTTTGACTGACTGATTAATAAATTTTGTTGAAAATTATCTAAAGATGGGTCCTACCAGAAATTAATACTTTTCTCATGGCATTATAGAAGCATAAGTTGATACAAGAGATATCTACAAAAGTATATTTTCAAGATGTTACATGTACAATGATGGGTAAACAGGAGAAATGGGGACAAGTACTTATAGAACACACACACACACACACACACACACACACACACACACACACACACACACACACACACATGCATAACTATGCTTATCCCCCATTATTTTAAGGGAAGTATTTAACCAGTTAGGGACATATCTATAACCGTTTCCAATTCTCATTAATCTTGTTTACAGCAACCTGTCGAATTCTGCCTGCAGTGGCAAGGCTGACCCTCCTACTGGCCACCTTCTCTATGTCATCGATATTTATTATCTCAATAATGAAGGCATATATTGGCATGGAAGTAAAGTTTCTTAGGGTTCAAGACAATCACCATTTTCTTGACGTAGATGGGGAAGTTATTCGCCTCCAAGCACCTAACAATACGAAAGTTTTAAGGCTTCCACTTGATGATAACAAGCTCCCATTGAAACCCATAGAGCTCAGTAAAGTACACGCTCAATACAACAAGACTGAAGAGGCCAAAGCTCTTGATCCTTTAAACAACAAAGGAAACAATACAGGTAAAGAGACCGGTGCCGCGGATAACGGAGAGTAAAGTCAATGAATACGAGGCACAAACTATGAACGTCTCTTCAAGCAACAACGTCCAAGGTCAACAGAAAAGCGGCAAGGAGGTGAGTTTCAGTGTGATATTCTATCTAGCTTCTTAAGTTATGATTGCTGGTTTATTCTCACTTTACTTCTGGGTACTTACCACGAAGTCTCTGCCATTTTCCTTTTCAACTTCGGGTGCTTAATCTTTTAATACCATGCGAATCATAAATTAATTAGTGCTTATTTCTAAAAAAAAACATCAGTAATAATTTTTTTAAAACGGGTAACAAACTGGATTATAACTACACCTGCACTTTTCCAGCTGATAACTGTTAAGGCCGGGTTCCCACTATTTCGTTTTCACGTTTCCGCTCGGCACGGATGTCAGTTCAACGCACGAAATTAGTTGACAAACATGGACCGCATTGACCACAACGACCTCTTGTGTTTGTTATTTTGTATCTAAGTACTTCATTTCATATTTTCATGATATGTAGAATATTCAGTATCACTGAATATCTCGGACCCAAAAGTTAACTGAGTTCAACTCTGAACTGGACTCCGCGCGGGATCCTGGTTCCGTTGATGACGTCATTGATGGTCGACAGAAACGTGAAAATCGAATAGTGGGAACCCGGCCTGTTAGGCCGGGTTCCCACTATTTCGTGTTGGCGCGGCGGATACGAAAATCGTGTAACATTCCGTTTGGGTCTACCACCAGATGTTAGTTTAATCGCAAGAAAATTAGTCCGCTTCGAACACAGCCACCAACCAACTATTACACCAATAGCTGTCGCCACCTGGTCATGACCTGACCTCAGTCGATGGCTGACATCCTGGCACCACCCACCCTCTCTCTCTCTCTCTCTCTCTCTCTCTCTCTCTCTCTCTCTCTCTCTCTCACACACACACACACACACACACACACACACACAGAGACCCTCCACACACACACGATAACTAACTAATTGATGAGGAGCATACGCCCGAGGGTGCGTCACTTCACTTACTCGCCGCTCATACTGCCAGCGGTCCTCCCGAGCAATCTCCCAAGCAGCTGCCCTATCCATCCCAAGTCCAACCCGTCAGGATCGGCTGCCATGCCCCAGTAATGATTTACATTGGTGTCGCCTTGGTCTCCTCCAATCGTGGTTATCTTGTACCGAAACAATAATGTGAGTAGGATCGACGTCCAGGAGTTCTGCCACTTAACCAAATAACCGGAGTAACAAGTCTCGATTCAGTTTCACGGACTAGTCGCTGGTTCGGCACGAAGTCATCCCAGCGATACCTCATGATCCTGCGAAGGCACCTGATACCAAAGGCATCGACACGCCTCTTCAAGTCATTATCATTTATCAGTGGTGGGCACCGATCACTTTTTTGCTGTTCCGATCCCCGATCATCCGATCAGTTTGGGCAACTGATCCGATTCCGATCATCGATCATTTTTAAGTAGTCCTACTGCAGTTCCGATCACCATTCCGATCATCCGATCATTAAACTTATAATAATTACTATTATTTTTAAATAATAATTACTAGAAACACCTATTTTAGGCGTTCTTTAAGTAATAATTTCAAATAAGTACTAACTTAATTATTTGCTAATAAATATCTGTATTTTTCCTCTTTCTTTTGGTATATAGGACATGGTACAGGAAAAAAGTGACCTTAACTTCTTATTTTAGGCATTTATTTAAGTTACTGTTTTTATTCAATTTCTGAAAATATGAAAAAGGAATTATGTTCGCTATTTTAACTTTTGTTTGAAGTTGATTTAGATTTTTGACAAACATATTTCAACTTTTAAATATTTTATCATCGATATCTAGGAAATATTTTTTACTATTCTATAAAAAACGAGCGATAGTGATCATTAATCTCCTATCCTTCCTGATTAAATAGCTTTCTGAATAAGAGATATTGGTCCATAAATAAATTAGTTACAAGAAGAACATAAGCAATAAGGTTTGAGTTTAAGTGAGCCGGTGTTGTGTCATCTGATATCCACGTATCCTAAGACATCCCATCCTTATCTGCGCATGCGCGGAACCCGATGTTTACGAACATAGTGTTGATATCGTAGTTTGTCCAGGCAAGATGGCGGCAAGGCAGCATGGCAGCTTTTATGGGAAACGGCCAAATTCAAGTATGACATCGACCCCATAATTCAGATAGCCTACCATTAAAGGGATAGAATCCGAGAAACGTGACCATCAATCAGAAGAGAGTGTAGGTTATCTCATTTATCACATATACTGACATACAAGGGGTGTAGGTTATCTCATTTATCACATTTACCGACACACAAAGAAGGTTATCTCATTTATCACATTTACCGACATACAAGAGGTGCGGGTTATCTCATTTATCACATTTACCGACATACAAGGGGTGCAGGTTATCTCATTTATCACATTTACTGACATACAAGGTTTCAGGTTACCTCATTTATCACATTTACTGACATACAAGGGGTTTAGGGTATCTCATTTTTCACATTTACTGACATACAAGGGTAGGCGGTGGCGGAGTGATTAGCGCGCGGGGCCAGCATTCATCACGCCATGAACAATGTCGATTCGAATCCCCACGCAACCACCTGGGATTTTTTAGTCACCGCCGAGTGGCTTAAGACTACCCACAGGCTGTCCAGAAGACCACCTATCATCCCGGATTCTAGAAGAAACCGCACAAGCGAATCAAAAATTAGTTCCAGGGGGCAGCATGAGCCAAGCATAACTAGCGCCACTATAAAAATTGCCTGCGCCATGACGGGCTTGGGCAGACCACCAGGCCCCTGTAGAAAGCCTACCGGCGCTATAGGCTGAGATGTAAACAAAAAAAAAGTTACCTCATTTATCACATTTACCGACATTCAATAGGTGTAGGGTATTTCATTAATCACATTTACCGAGATACAAGGGGTGCAGGTTATCTCATTTATCACATTTACCGACTTATAAGTGATGTAGGTTATCTCATTTATCACATTTACCGACTTATAAGGGGTGTAGGTTATCTCATTTATCACATTTACCGACGTACAAGGGATGTAGGTTACCTCATTGATCACATTTACTGACATACAAGGGGTGTAGTTTATCTCATTTCTCACATTTACCGACATACAAGGGGTGTAGGTTATCTCATTTATCACATTTACCGACATACAAGGGATGTAGGTTATCTCATTTATCACATTTACCGACATACAAGGGGTGCAGGTTATCTCATTTCTCACATTTACCGACATACAAGGGGTGCAGGTTATCTCATTTATCACATTTACCGACATACACAGGGTGTAGGTTATCTCATTTATCACATTTACCGACATACAAGGGATGTAGGTTATCTCATTTATCACATATACCGACATACAAGGGGTGCAGGTTATCTCATTTATCACATTTACCGACATACAAAGGGTGTAGGTTATCTCATTTATCACATTTACCGACATACAAGGGATGTAGGTTATCTCATTTATCACATATACCGACATATAAGGGGTGCAGGTTATCTCATTTATCACATTTCCCGACATACAAGGGGTGTAGGTTATCTCATTTATCACATTTACCGACATACAAGGGGAGCAGGTTATCTCATTTATCACATTTCCCGACATACAAGGGGTGTAGGTTATCTCATTTATCACATTTCCCGACATACAAGGGGTGTAGGTTATCTCATTTATCACATATACCGACATACAAGGGGTGCAGTTTATCTCATTTATTACATTTACCGACATACTTCATTTACCTCATTTACTGACATACAAAGGGTGCAGGAAGAAACTTTCATATTTGAAGCAATTTTCATATTCAAAACATACGTCAACATTTACTTTAAAAAAAAAAGAAAAAAAAAAAAAACCTCAGGTGGGACATATCGCGATCGGCAGTCGACAAAGACACGGTTCCATGTTGCAATGGACATGTTTCCGGCTCTGGGAAGAGCCTAGAAATGCATTGTGCCACGTACCAAAGATAACGTAGTGCACATATTACGTCCTATAAATCGCTAGTTGACTGGATATTGGAGAGATATCTCAAATTCTTCTCATCTCACGGGGAGAAGCCACCATTAGCTCGTGACGTCATGGGGGAGGCGGTGGCTGAACGGATAGCGAGACTGCCCCGCGTTCAGGAGGACGCGAGTTCAATCCCCGACCGGTGCCACCAAGCTGGGATTTTTCAGCCGCCGCCGAGTGGCTTAAAACTACCCACATGCTGTCCAGAAGACCACCAATTAACCCGGACTCTAGATTCTAGGATTAAAGATGAGCTCCGGGAGGGCAACATGAGCCAATGCAAGATGGCGCCACTATAAACACTCGCCTGCGCCAGAACGGGCTGGGCCGACCATCAGGCCCCACCGGGAAGAAGCCTTGGACCGACCATCAGGATCCACCGGGAAGAAGCCTACCGGCGCAATGGGCCAAGACGTGAAAAAAAACAAAAAAAAAAAAAACAGGCTGAAGCAGAGTACAGCAGACGACAGTACCAGTGTTGTGTCCATTGTTAATTTATAAGCCATAGCCACTCCAGCTCAAACTGCGGCCAACAGGTATGTTATCGGAGCTTACAGAACATCTTAAGAATGTTGGAAATATGTTATATTATTACAATGGGAGTGAAATCAACCGATTCGCCTCAACTCTGCAGAAAATAGTTGAGTTCACGATTAAAAGTTAGTCCGAGGGGGAACTTTAGACAATAATCAAGGTTGAGTTTATATCAGTATTATGGAAACTTACCTAGCCTAACATAGAAAACAATGGCCCTGGAACGTCAGAGAGAGAGAATCAACGCCTGGAGATGTCTAAGAAGAAAACGAATGCAGACCAATATTGTATAATCAGAGGACGTGATAGGAGAGAGAATAGTTGAGTGCACGATGAAAAGAAGTTAGTCCGAGGAAACTAAAGGATATTAATGCAGGATTCATTAGCACAGATAGAAATATCTTACGTGGGTACTTTTGTCCGTATATATATACTCTTGCACGTAGGCACTAATCACCAACGACTGCGGGTTACGTCTCCAGGCATTGCTAGACACTAGAAACATACACCACAACACTAAATCTCTGAGTAACACAAAGTTAGCGGCCTGCTGACTGCATCGTGACGTCGACCGATGAGCACCCGTTTCCAGGTCACGTGATTTTTCCTCAACTTTAATCCATATTTTATACCATATTTACTATTTTATATGGAGAAAAAATATTACCATAGCTGAATTTAGGGCCTATTTTATCCATACAGACAGAATTTGAAATAAATACGTTGACCGGAAACATATCCATTCATCCACCCTTTGTTTGTAGACAAATCCCGCGCATTCGCAGATTGGAGGGGATATCTTAGGATACGTTAATGGCAGATGACACCACACCGGATAGGACACGTAGCAATGGGTTTAAGTTGGATAAGTTCAGGTTCAACAAAGACATAGGCAATAATTGGTTTACGAACAGTGGTGGATGAGTGGAACAGACGTAGAAGTCATGTGGTGAGCACCAACACGATAGATACATTCAAGAAGAGGTTAGATAAGTTCTTGGATGGGAGGGGTATGGGGCGTTAGTTTGGTGCCGTGGTCTGGGCGGCATGTTGCGCTGTCTCGCGAGACCTCCTTCCTCCTCCCCCTCTTATTGCGGGGGGAGCCCGACGGTGGGTGTGGGGTCGAGGAAGGCAAAGCCCTCCCCAGTTAAGAAGGTGGGGGGATCGAGGGGGCAAGCCCCTTTAGCTTAGGTCTTATTGGTTTCCAGAAAAGGAACTTACGCTGCTGCCATTAGATGGTGGTAACACTGCTTCAGAAATTGCATACCTGACAACTGGGGCACGCCACTCGGTTACTGGAGTGAGCGGAAGCCCACGACTGCAGCCACACCCCACGGTCCTGGCGTCGTGTAACAAGTCCCGCCAAGCAAAGAAAGCGACGTTGAGCCTGCGCGTCTCATTCACGATACCTTGCCGGGATTAAATAAATTAACGATCAATAATTATCGCTCAGTTTTATAAATAAAGACGCTTATTGAAGTAACTATCTATCAACGTGTATAAAAATAATTATAAGAAGTCCGCAGGCACTTGTTGCCATGACAACGTTGACCACTTTCTTTTCTGCGATCGGTGACCGGAAGTTAGTATGTGAAGTTCCGATCTCCACAGTCCGAATACCTTTTACAAAGATGATCCAATGTTTGCATTCCGATTGCCAATTGCCGTTCCGATCAGGTCGAACGATCGGACTGATGATCGGAAGTGCCCAGCTCTGATACATATATATATATAAATATATATATATATATATATATATATATATATATATATATATATATATATATATATATATATTATAATATAATTCTTGTCAATTATGCCGCAGGTGTTGACATCTACATTCGTCCCCATTGAGCCAGACACATCACCACTGCGTCATCCACCTGACATTCCCAAGACTTTCCTCATCGAAGAGGCTGATTACTGCTTGAGGCGGCCCAACCTGCAGATTATTGCTTACGTCCACTCTTCCATCTCCCGCGTAAAGGATCGAATGGACACCCGGCGTACTTGGGGAAACGCCTCCGCCTACGACATGGGCCCCATGAACGTTAGCGTCGGAGTTGTTTTTATGGTCAGGCGCCAAGAACAAATTTGAACTAAAATTGTTCAAGAAGAAAGTGAAAAAATACCACGACATTGTCCAGGTAAGTCCTCTGAGGGTCCTGTATCCCTGCTCAGGGGTAACAGACAGTCCAGCACCTTATATGAGTTGGATGGGGGGAGGGCCTGCAACTCCTCCGGAAAAAAACATCATTCAAAAGAAAAGGTAGAGGTCGGGCCTCCTCCCATGGCACACGGGAGAGAAAGGCTTGGGGGACTCTCTGTGACGTCAGCAAATGAAGGTTGTCTCGTTGTAGCGTGCCTGTGGTTCTTCCGTACCAGTTCTCATTGTCACCACTGCGCGTGCGCAGATAACCCACCATTTAGACTCCGCCCACATAAACACGTGGATCTCTCTCTCTCTCTCTCTCTCTCTCTCTCTCTCTCTCTCTCTCTCTCTCTCTCTCTCTCTCTCATTTTACTTCAACCCTATTAGCCCATCTTCGTGTTTTACTAATCCCACAACTATATATAATTTTCTAATAATTTCGCGTGAGACGATTTTTAAATTTTTGTTTTGTGTGTTTGTGTGCGTGCGTGTGTATGTGTAATTCACCTCTTGGTCTGCTGCGGGTCTCTCGAGACAGCCAGCCGTTCCCCTACTGAGAAGCATAGCTTATAGTACCGATCTTTGGGTAGGACTGAGACCACTCACACACAACACACCAGGACAACGAGGTCACAACTCCTTGCCTGACGTCAGTACCTACTCACTGCTAGGTGAACTGGGGCTACACGTGACAGAAGATAAACCCAACTTATCATCACCCGGCCGAGGAATCGAACCCTGGTCCTTCTGGATGTGAGGCAGACGCTCTGTCCACTGAGCTACCGGGCTGTGTGTGTGTGTGTGTGTGTAATAATAATAATAATAATAATAAACGGTTTATTGCATGAAGTACCAGGCAGCCCTAGAGCTGAAAATATACATCAATTGAAGATGAAATGAAATGAATGAGACAAATGAACAAAGTAGTATGATTGAAAATAAAAAGGAAAATAGAAATAACAATAATAGCAATAATCATAGTAAAGATAATAATAATAATCACGATAATAATAATGATAATAATAATAGTAATCATAATCATAATAATATTCATAATAATAATAATCATAATAATAATCATAATAACAACAACAATAAGTCCTAATGAAAAACATTTACAAAACATACAAATTGTGCTGCTCTTAATTTGCATTGTTGATATATTTGACCATCATGGGCATTGCGCTGTTCTTATAGCGGTCAGTCCGTGCCCGTATCGGGGCAATAATGTTGTGGTGTCTCACTGAGTGCTGAGGGCGGTTCACTGCTTGTGGGAGGATGTGTCTGTGTCTGGGCTGGTTGAGAAGCTTGGTTGCGAACCGGTGTAGTAGGATCTCGTGACGGTGTTGTAGGCTGGTGAGATGGAGGGAGTCGAGGGCGTCCTGGTAGCTGGTGTAGTGATGGCCCAGGATGATTTTGCAGGCTCGCATCTGGACGCGTTCAAGTTGGCGGCGCTGCGTGATGTTGATGGACGAAGACCACGCTGGGGACGCGTATGTCAGTTTGGGGAGGATGAACGAGGGTACGCTCGCCAGCGCACACTCAGGGGCCCCAGCGTTTTGAGTCTCCTCAGCAGGTACAATTTATAGGTGGCAGATCTGGTGAGCTGGGAGACGTGCTCCTTCCATGTGAGCTTGTTGTCCAGGGTGACTCAAGTAGTTTTGCAGATGTAACTACCCGGAGGAGTGTCGTTGATGGACACCACAGGGGGGCAACAGGAGCAGAGGAGGTGTTGATGTGTAGGAGTGTAGTTTTGGTGTCGTTGATGGTGACCATGTTTTGTGTTGTCCATGTGTGTAGGTTGTGTATTGTTTCCTGGAGGTGGGAATAATCTGGGTTGCTGTTGTCGCTGTTATTCCCATTGTGGTGTCGTCCACGTACTTTCAGCGGTGGGGTGTGTGGGTCAGGGCGTCACTAATTAGTATAAGGAAGCAAAGGGCCCATTTTGGACCCTGGTACCCCAAGTAAGGTGTAGAGGAGGGAGGCCACTCCTGAAATCTCACCACCTGTTTACCTAGTGTAGAAATCAGCCAGCCAGGAGACCAGGTTAGGGGTGAACCCCTAGGTATATTGCTTTGTTGATGACTGTGGTATGGTGAACTAGGTCAAAAGCCTTTCGGAAATCAATAAAAGCAGAGTGAAACTGATGTTTTGCGTTTTCAAGATTTCTGTAGGCAAAGTCCAGGAGATTAATTAGGCAGTGTGTGGTGGAGGTTGACTTGATATTGCCGTACTGTTGTGGGTCTATGGGGGAGCAGGTGAGTGTAAGTCCACTTGAAAATGAAGCTTCACACAGGAGGCTGGGAATGGGGTGATAGAAATAGGCCTCAAGTCACTCAGTGATTGAGGGGTGGTGGTCTTAGAATCAGGTGACATATGGTGTTTTCCAGTCAGCAGGACACTGGCTTTGACGGAAGGAAGCGTTAAATATAGAGGCGAGGGGGGTGGCCAGCTCGGGGGCAAACTCCTGGTACAGTTTGATGGGGAGATCAGTGGGCGTGGTGGACCGCTTTGTTTAAGTTGGCTTAGTGACCTGGCGACCTCATAGGCCTCAACCGTGGGGAGTGGTGATGGGGCGGGCAGGTAAGCTGGGAGTGAGGTCAGATCCAGGCTGGGGAGGGATTGACAGATGGCCGAGAAGTGGAGATTGATGGCCTCGGCTGCTTCAGGTGGCGGGAGGTGAGATACGCCCGGGATGGAGGGGGCGCTTTTGTTGAGGCCACACAAGGCCTTAATTTTTTAAAAACATTTCACAATGTAAGCTTGCTTGAGGCTGTGGATCTTTTGGGGGTAGTATTTGGCCTTGGCTTGTTTGATTTCCCTGATAACTTTGTTGAGGAGGGCTTGTAGAGTGTAGGGTTGGTGTGGAAAGCGTCATTTCTCTGTTCAATGAGACGTTTTATTCTGGGTGTAATCCAGCGGGAAGAAGTGGTGGTAGCTGCGGTAATTGTGCTGGTGTAGTTGCTCCATTTTTGGTGTACGTCATCCACTGTAAGGACTTCAACCCAGCGGTGGCGTGTTATCCATTGGCCGAACGCCCGGATGGCTGAGTCCGTAACAGGCCTGTAGGTCTTGGTGACTGGCGGGGTTTTGTTGGATGTGGTAGGTGCAGGTGTCCAAAGAACTGACAGGTGTGTGCTGCGTCCCATGGGAGGAGGGCTTAGGGAAGGTACATAAGAACATAAAAACGCAGAAGTCTACAAGAGGCCGGTAGGCCTGTACGAGCAGTTCCTTTGACCCTAAGCTCCCGTGTATCTAACCCCACCTAATATCGCTATCCATGAATTTATCTAGTCTATTTTTGAATGTGACAATTGTATTGGCACTCACCACATGACTGCTAAGCCTATTCCACTCATCCACCACCCTGTTAGTAAACCAATTTTTGCCTATGTCCCTGTTGAATCTGAATTTATCTAGTTTAAACCCATTACTTCGTGTCCTACCCGGTTCTCTTACCAACAAAACCTTATTAATGCCTCCCTTATTAAAGCCCTTCATCCATTTATAAACCTCGATCATGTCTCCACGCACCCTTCGCCTTTCTAGAGAATGCAAGTTTAACTGTTTGAGTCTTTCCTCATTGTGGAGTTCTCAACACCTGAATCATCTTAGTCATCCTCCTCTGCACCGATTCTAACATTTCGATATCCATTCTATAGTAAGGTGACCAGAACTGAACCGCATAGTCAAGATGAGGTCTAACTAATGCTAAATATAGTTTGAGGAAGACTTCGGGGCTTCTGTTGCTTACGCTCCTTGAAATAAATCCCAGTACCCTATTAGCTCGATTTCTAGCTTGAATGCATTGTGCCCTTGGACGGAGATCAGAGATCACTAGACCCCTAAATCCCTCTCTTTTTAGACCTGCTTATGAGAGTGTCATTTAAGCAATAGTTATGTGAGGGTTGTTCCTACCTACCTCAGAATACTGCACTTCCCTACATTGAACTCCATCTGCCATTTATCCGCCCAGTCATACAATCTGTTGAGTTCACGTTGGAGAATACTAGCGTCCTGATCCGACTCAATTACTCTACCGATCTTGGTATCATCTGCAAATTTACTAACATCACTACTAATTCCTGTATCTAAGTCATTGATATAAATAATTAACAAAAGTGGACCTAATACCGAACCTTGTGGGACCCCACTCGTAACATCCCTAGTCAGATCTTTTTACCATTGATTTGCACTCTTTACTTCCTATTGCTAAGCCACGCCTTGACCCAGTTCAAAACTTTACCCTCTACTCCGTGAGCCTGTAATTTAAGCAACAGTCGTTGGTGAGGAACTTTGTCAAACGCTTTACTAAAATCAAGATAGATTACATCATAATTTTCATCTCTGTCAACCGCCTCAAATACTTTATTGTAGAAGGACAAGAAATTGGTGAGGCATGACCTACCTTTTGTGAACCCATGCTGCGAGTCGTGAATTAAGCTATGTTTCTCTAAATGCTCCCGAATGTTCCTGGATATTATGGACTCCAGCATCTTGCCTATAACCGATGTTAAGCTAATTGGGCGATAGTTTGAAGCAACTGACCTGTCCCCCTTTTTAAAAATCGGCGTCACATTAGCTACTTTCCATAGGGTCGGCACATAGCCAGTATTTACCGACATCTTAAAGATGTCAGTTGGTGGAATCACTAGTACATCACCTAATTCCTTTAATACCCTCGGAAATATCCCGTCAGGACCTGGCGACTTGTTCTTCTTAAGCTTATCTATCTCATCCTGAACTACTTGCCTGGTAATGATTATATCCCTCAATTTATCGCCATCCCCGCCCTCGTACACCTGAACTCTTTCCGGTATAGTCGTTCGATCCTCCTGCGTGAATACTGAAAGGAAGTAGTCGTTCAACAATGTGCTCATGTTTTCGTAATTTTCTACTAGCTCCCCTGTGTTTGTTTTCAGTGGTCCAATTTTCTCGTGTTTTGTTCTATACATCTGAAAGAAGCCCTGAGGATTACTTTTCGCCTCATTTGCTACTTTGATCTCATAGTTCCTTTTTGCTATCCTGGTGTTTTCTTAACTAATCTAGATAGCTCGACGTACCGGCCCCTGAGATGTGTTTCACCATTCTTTATTTTCTGATAAAACATTCTTTATTTTCTGATAACCATTCTTTATTTTCTGATAACCATTCTTTATTTTCTGATAATATTCTTTAGTTTCTGATAAAATATTCTGATAGTGGAAGTGAGGTCAGTGAGGATTTAATCCAGTGTGTTTGTGCCGTGAGTGGGGAAATTTACTACTTGTGTGAGATGTAGTTGGTCTTCAATATCACTTGTGTGGAGTTGATGGACGTCACCGCAAACACCTACTGTTGCAGATGGGAAGAGAGTGCGCTGCTGGTCCATTTCTTCGATGAGGTGGTTGATCAGCAAGGTGGCGGAGGCGGCGCGGGAGGTAGTAGACCAGACAGATTAGTACCGAGGGAGCGAGGCGGGGTGGAGGGAGGGTGAGATCCTGACCCAGAGGGTTTCCACACCCTCAGGTGTCTCAGCAGGGGAGTAGGCAGGGGTTGAGGTGGGTGTGGCAATAGAGCGCTAACCCACCGCCTCGGTTACCTCTTCTCAGGCGATGAAAGAGCTGGAAATCCGTAATGTTAAAGGCTCAGGTACTATCTGCCACGCCTCTGTGATGTACAACGTCAGCGCTGGTGGATTTGATGGTGGTGATGACCTCGTCTAGCTTATTGTTGAGGAGGTAACGTTGGAGAGGAGCAGGGTTGGCAGGTCATACCTCTAGCTCGGCTAACTTCGATGTGTTGTACTCCTTGGCATGCTTGGTTTGAGTATTCCTCCTGGTGGTGGTGATCACTGGTATGTTATGTGTCACTCGTGAACTTTTCCTGGCACTGCGGTTTTTAAAATATGTAGTTCCTTTAGCTTCCGGATAACATTCGCTGGGGGTAGGCGGAGGCACGTCGTAGGCAGTATAGATAAGTAGTGTTGTATCTCACAGTAGAACACATCACTAAACACTAATGACGAGGATGAGAGCAATGATGAAGATCTGGGTGTGGATGAAGGTGTGAGAGAGGTCAACACTGACCAGGCTACTCTGAGGGCGCCAACAACCATGACCTCTTCGCGCGAGCGATGGAGGCCCAGATGTGTGTGTGTGTGTGTGTGTGTGTAACTAATGCGGTACAATATATAAACATATACCGCGGTCTGAACGACACGGATTAGAATCTGCCGCTACCACCTGAGATTTTCAGTCACAGCCGAGTGGCATAAGACTGCCCACATGCTGTCCTGAAAACGACCTATTAATCCTGACTCTTGAAAAAGCGTCCAAGTGAATCAGGAATGAGCCAAATGAACCAAAATAGACTGCACCACAACGGGCTGGGGCCGACCATCAGACCCTCAAAGAAAGCCTCACAAGCACTATATATATATATATATATATATATATATATATATATATATATATATATATATATATATATATATATATATATATATATAAATATATATATATATATATATATATATATATATATATATATATATATATATATATATATATATATATATATATATATATATATATATATATATATATATATATATATATATATATATATATATATATATATATATGGCAAGATACATATATAGTCACAAAAGGTACTCAGAGCCTTCAAATTAATGCTAATTATGAACTTTTACATTTCTGTCTGAAATCGTGCCAAATCTATTCTCCGACCTAACCTCAAAATTCTTTCATTAGAACAGAAAATGTCAAATACTCTTGCTTTCTCTAACTCTTCCCGTGACTTCTGGCATCTCATTAAACATCTCCTCCAACTTCACTTCTTCATCTTTCCTCTCCACTCCTCAGTCCTGACGGCAACATCGCTGCCTCTCATCTATCTCTAAGGCTTGAACTCTTCTCTCAAACTTTTTCTAAAACTCCACTCTGGACGATTCCTGGGCATATTCCTCCCACTCATCCCCCCCCTCTGACTCCTTTATGCCTGTTATAAAGATTCTTCAAATGATGTTTTCTATGCCTCTCTGCCCCTGCTAATCCTCAGAAGGCTTATGGACCTGATGGAGTGCTCCTATTGTTCTTAAAAACTGTGCCTCCCGTGCTGTCACCCTGCCTGGTCAAACTCTTTCGCCTCTGCTGTCAACATCTACCTTTCCTTCTTGCTTGAAGTATGCCTTCACACAGCCTCCAGTGCCTAAGAAGGGTGACCACTCCAATCCCTCAAACTACCGTCCTATAGCTTTTCTACATTTCTTGTTCTATCTAAAGCTTTTGAATCAATCCTTAACCGGAAGATTCAAAAGCACCTTTCCACTTCTGGGACTTCTGTCTGATCGCCAGTATGGGTTCCGTATGAACGTTCTACTGGTGACTTCAGCCTCTTAACTGACTCTTGGTCATCCTCTCTAGCTGTTTCTTGGTGAAATCTTGCTATTGTGCTTAGACATATCAAAAGCTTTTGATAGTGGGTCTGGCACAAATCTTTTTGCTTTCCAAACTACCCTCCTACGGTTTCTTCATCCTTCTCTGTACCTTTATCTCCAGTTTCCTTTCTGACCGTTCTATTTCTGTTGTGACAGATTGTTCTTCCCTAAATCTATTAACAGTGTAGTCCTACAGGTCTGTCCTAACTCCCACTCTTCTTTTTTCTGTTGTTCATTGATGATCTCTTCCAAAACGAACTGTCCCATCTCATTCTTGCCATGATCCACTCTGCATTACTCAACTTCTTTTAATAGCACCCACCTACAGGAAATCCTTTGAATGATCATGGCTGAGGCTGCAGGAACGCTAGCCTCAGACTCCATTATTATTTCCGATTGGGGCAGATGAACCAGGTCCTTCAATGCCCCAAAACATGGTGCTCTCCACCATCCACTTGACACAATCTTCCAAACAACCATCCCTATTCTTGACAACACTCAGCTATCACCTTCTCAACACTAAACATCCCTCGGCTTCATCTCATCCTGTAATCTCAACTGGAAACTTCCCATATCTCATCTCTACTAAATCAGCCTCGAGGCTGGGCGTTCTGTACTGCTCCTGCCAGTTCTTTCTCCCACAGTTACAACCAGGGGCCTTGTCCGTCTCGTATGAGTATGCATCTCATGGGGTCTCCACTACACAGCCCTTCTGACAGAGAGGAGGCTAAGACTCTTGTCTCACTGGCCTCTCCTCCTCATAATTAGATAGTCTCTCACTCTTAAATTCCTGCCATAATGTTGCCTCTTTCTATCTCTATCGATATTTCCACGCTGACTGCTTCTTCTCTGAACTTTCAAGTAACTGCATGCCTCCCCTCCTGTATTCTGCTGCACTTGACTTTTCTACCTGTGCTCATCCCTATAATGTCCAAATCCCTTTATGTAAGAGTTAACCATCATCTTACTTTCATCCCTCACGTTGGTAAACTCTAAACAATCTTCCTTCATCTGGCCCCACGACTTGAAACTCTTTCAAGAGGAGGGTATCAGGACATTCTTTCAGAGCTTGACCTTGCTTGGCCACCTCTTTTGTTTCTTTTTTAGGAGCAGCGAGTAGCGGGCTTTTTTTTTATTATTTTCTTTTTTTGTGTGCCCTTGAGCTGCCTCCTTTGTTGTAAAAAAAAAAAATAAATAAATAAAATAAAAGACTTGTAAATCTGTTTTTGCAGGAAACCAAGAGTATTCTCTATGATAACACGTATCTAAGAGAGTGCATGGTTGTAATATTCTTTTTTGTGATTCTGATAACCTGCATTTGGGAAGGATCTCACATCTTCACCTAAGGCACTGAGATACAAGAACCCCTGATCATGAATACTGCCAGAAAACCCAGTGGAAATATAAGTAAACTTTTTATTTGCATCACACACTGCTAGAAGAGTAATGCTGTGTGACATTGTCCTATCTAAATATTCATTGTGATTAGCAGGAGGATAAATTGAAATCTGATTTCCATCAAATGCCCCAGTTACACCTGGGAAACCAGCAATGTCTTGAAATTCAGTCTGAGTTTAATGCAAATCTGAGGACCGCTTTATAATGTTCCTGGAAATAGCACATATTTTCACAAAAGTCTCATGGAAATCCCTTGATGCAGAACTAGTTGAAATATTAAAATAGATGGAAATGTCACGAAACGTGATTTTGTTTGCAAGGTACCAAGAGGTGATGTGGAGGCACTCTCTAAGAAGATTTTTTTGTTTCCCTCTTGCATGTGTTTGATAAGGAACTTCCTCATGCTCCAGAAGTTGATTTAGGTAGTTGAATGCAGCTTTGGATAACCTAAGCTGCTGGAAGAATGACAGGTAGTCCAGGGTCTCAAGGGTGGAACTGAAGGAGACATCATGTTACCCATGGACTCTATAAAGAAGAGATTTATCATATTAAATTAAGTAGACTGGGATAATCACACTGACGTTATTTTTTTAAGTGACTAAATCCAACACTGGCAGAGGGAAAAACTGTTTTATAGTACATCTTTTGACTAGCAATATGAGTTTTATTCAAAAGATAAATTAAAAAAGACTAGCATAATAACAACTTTAATTGTAAAATTGTTAACTGGGGGCAGGACTCGAAAAACAGTTACGTTCAACTCACTCATTGTTTTAATTTTTAACATTTATTTTCTAATAGTTCACATGCTAATTATCTCAGTATTGCCTTGTCATAAACTGAATATGATAAAAAAAATTTTTCATGCTCTTAAAATAGTTAATAAAAAACAAGTATTACCGACAATACTCTGACGCACTATGTGATACCCCAATGTGGTGTCCCGATAAGTATGTCCTGCTGTCCAAATACATCCAAGTCTGATATGCACATGTGCAGAACCCAGTGTTTGCTAAAAAAACTTGTGAAACAAAGGATTGCCCAAAAAAATGTTCAGCGAGATGACAGCATTTTTTTTTTGCTGATGCATCTCAACATATTTTTTTGGCAATTCTCTGTTTAACAACAAATTGTGTTTTTAATAACTGGGTTATGTGCATGCACATATCAGACCCATATGTATTTAGATAGCTAGACGGATTTAAATGTCACACCGCATCTTCTATAAATGAGGGTCTTTATCTATCTATAATATCTCCAACTCCAACCCTGTTCACTCACATGACCTTCCCTCCAAGGGGTGGCCTTGGTAGAAGTGTCTCCATCTCTTCCTCTTCTGGCACTCCCTCTCAGCACACTCAATCCTGCTGCTTCTAAATCTCTCACTCCAAATGTTTGCTCACCCTTCTGATACACTTCACAGGTGGTCTTCCCCTGACACCCCCTCCCTCATTCCTTCCCTCATACACTCTTCATGAATTCATTCTCCCCGATTCCCACCATATGGCCAAACCATCTCAATGCACCACGCTTCACCCACTCCACCACTCCACACTCCACTCCTTTCGCCCTCACACCCATACCTGGCCGTACTTGAAGCAGCAGCAGCAGCAGCAGCAACAAGTGATTCATCAGCACCGGCGTCCTCACTCATCCTTCTCGAACCTTGTCTCTCCTTGATGACTAGTTTGGTGTGTCTGAAGCACGCAATCTTCCCTTCACTTCTAGCTTGTTTTAATTAGGGGAGTTTTTTTTTTTTTTTATGTTTTGCGAAGCTTGACACATATCTTCATTGATGAATATTCTGGTACCTTTAAGTTTGGCAGCATTCCTCAAGGCGGCCTCGCGGTCAGTAAAAGTGGTAAAGCGAGCGATGCTGGGTCGGTGGCGGTGTTCATTCCGTTGTCCCACTCGATGAGCTCGCTCTAATTCCACGTTCGCAAACTGAAGTTTCCTGTCCAGCAGCTCCATGACTTTTGAAGCAGTTTGTTCCCAAGTTTCATAAGGATCTTCATTAATTCCAACAAATTGCAGATTACTTCGACGACTGTAATCTTCTTGGTAGTTACATCTTTCCTCGATTTAATTTATGAGTTCATCTTTATGGTGTAGGTCCTCAGTTAAGCTTGCTATCAGGTCTTGGTCCTCCCTCCTTGCTCGTTGGAGCTGCTTCACTTCGTGTTTGTGCTCGTCCAGCTCGCTTTGGGTTCTTGCCAAATCGTTCATGGTTGTTTGGAGTGCCTGGATTTTCTGATCAGCTTGCTTCATAAATAAAGCAAGTGCGTTATTGTATGCTGCATCTTGAGTTTCAATGATTGCTTTGAACACTGCAATATCCACCTTGTAACTTGTTGTATTCATTGGCAGGATCGCAGTAATGTTTTGGAGAAAACAGGGTAAACAGCAGAGCGTCTGAAAACACGTCCGCTCGCTATAACTGCCAGCTCATAAGTGGTGAGTGGGAAGGGGCGAGGCACTGCCGTTGCTGGTAGTGGACCACTTCATCCTTCTTCTTCTTCCGACTTCCGGTGCCAGGAGATGAGGAGGTGGAGGCAAACACCGGTACATGGCGCCAAGAGGAAGTCCACGAAACGAAAGTAATGCTAAAGGTAATTCCTATTGGTAACACTGTTCATTTGTTTACACCATGGATTCTTATCTATTTCATTTCCGTTATATAGATGATAATTTCTTAGAATTTTTTAATGAAAACTAAAGGCACAATATTCCACTAAATGTAATAAATAACCTATCCTTCAATCCATTTAATGAAAGTTCAGAATACAATGAGACAATTATCGTGTTAATGGTATAAAATAATTCGAGTGCAATTATTTCTTTTGTGAAAATTTAAATCTACTTTTAGTACTAAATATCTTATGTTCCAACATTAGTAGTCTACCGCTTCATTTTGAAACGTTTCAAGATCAGTATCTTGATACAGCAGATATTAAATTTGGTGTGCTAGGATTCTGTGAAACTCGACTGAATGATAATATATCTTCCCTGTATACACTTCACTCTTATAACACATTTTATAAGCATAAAAGCACAAGTGGTGGTGGGCTAGCAATATACCTTCACAACAAGTTTCAAGGTAAGATAGTAGAAAACATTTATCTACAACTACCTCATATTGAATCACTATTCAATATTATTCATACATGTTATAGGAACTCATACATTTATGGTAGAAATGGTTTACAGACCACCGAACTCCAGCTTCACATATTTCATAGACTCCGTTAATAGCGTTAAATAATATTATATAACAATCAATCATGGTTCGCATTGTTATATAATGGGTGATTAAAATTTAAACCTTCTTTAATATCATGACAAAAATGTAAGTGATTTTAAAAACTCAATGTATGCACATTCGCTCTTTCCCACCATAACGAAACTCACAAGAGTGACCCACACATCAGCTTCTATCATAGATCACATAGTTGCCATCTTGCTCCAGACCTTGAAAAGGCTGATCGGACAAGCGGTATGATTTTTTTTTTACAATAAAGGAGGCAGGTGTCCTCAAGGGCACACACGAAACAATAATAAAAAAAGCCCGCTACTGCGCTCCTAAAAAAGAAACAAAAGGGTGGCCGAAAGCAAGATCAAATACGGAGGAGAGATGTCCTGATACCCTCCTCTTGAAAGAGTTCAAGTCGTAGGCAGGAGGAAATACAGATGAAGGAAGATTGTTCCAGAGTTTAAAAAGCGTGAGGGATGAAAGAGTGAAGATGCTGGTTAACTCTGCATAAGGGGTTTGGACAGTATAGGGATGAGCATGAGTAGAAAGTCGAGTGTTGCCAGGGGGGGAGGAGTGCATGCAGTTTTACATTCAAAAGAGCAGTCACTGGAAATATCGATAGAAGATTGAAAAGAGGCAACATTGCGGCGGAATTTAAGAGGTAGAATACTATCAGTATGCGGAGGAGAGCTGATGAGACGAAGAGCCTTACTTTCCCCACTCTGTCCAGAAGAGCTGTGTGAGTGGAGCCCCCCACATGAGATGCATACTCCATACGAGGGCGGACAAGGCCCCTGTATATGGACAGTAAATTGTGCAGGGAGAAGTTTGGAAGACGGTACAGAACGCCCAGCCTCGGTAAGCTGATTTAGTAAGAGATGACGTGGTCGCTGCCAGTTGAGTGGACTTAAGCGGAGAACCGAGGATGTTTAGTGTTGAGGAAGATGATTCTGGGTGTTGTCAAAGAGATAGGGAGAGTTGTTTGAGAAGATTGCGCCAAGAGGAAGTCCACGAAACGAAAGTAATACTAAAGGATATTCCTATTGGCAAGACTGTTCATTTATTTACACCATGGATTCTTATATATTTCGTTTCCGTTATATAGATGATAATTGCTTTGATTTTTTAATGAAGACTAAAGGCACAATTATCCACTAAATGAAATAAATAACCTATCCTTCAATCCATTTAATGAAAGTAACCATTTGAATACAATAGACAATTATCTTGTTAATGGTATAAAATAATTTGATTGCAGTTATTTCTTTTGTGAAAATTTAAATCTACCTTTAGGACTAAATATCTTGTGTTACAACATTAGTAGTCTACCGCTTCATTTTGTAACGTTTCAAGATCAGTCAGTGTCTTGATACAGCAGATGTTAAATTTGATGTTCTAGGATTCTGTGAAACTCGACTGAATGATAATATATCTTTCTTGTATACACTTCACTCTTATAACACATTTTATAAGCATAACAGCACAGTTGGTGATGGGATAGCAATAAACCTTCACAGCAAGTTTCAAGGTAAGATAATAGACAACATTTATCTACAACTACCTCATATTGAATCACTATTCATACAGGTTATAGGAACTCATAAATTTATGGTAGGAATGGTTCACAGACCACCGAACACCAGTGTCACAGAACTCATAGACTCCATTAATGAAATAAAATATATAACAATCCTTCATGGATCGCATTGGTATATAATGGGTGATTACAATTTAAACCTTTCTAAATATCACGACAAAAATATAAGTGATTTTATAAACTAATGTATGCACATTCGCTCTTTCCCACCATAACGAAACCCACAAGAGTGACGCACACATCAGCTTCTATCATAGATCACATATGGACTTAGAAAATTATCGGACAAGCGGTATCATTTACAATTCAATTAGTGACCATTTTCCAGTTTTTTCGTCCTTCAGATTATCTGACTCGAACCATCGTGACTCAATCAATTATTAATAAGAAGATATAAAATAATGACTCCATTAACTCGTTCAAATCAAATTTGTCAGGTTATCGTTGGGAATTACAAATAACTCGGGAAAATTTCAATAGAGATTTTGATACTTACATGAATAACTTTTCTCTACTTTACAATAAACATTTTCCTCTAAAAGAATACACAATTAAAGACAAACATACGTGTAAGCCATACATTACAACAGCAATTAAAAACTCCATAAAACAACGCAGCAAATTACAAAAATTGTATGCTAAATGGCCATTAACCTATGGAGTAGCCCTTAAATTTAAAAGATATCGAAATAAATTAACTACTATCATAAGATCAGCTAAGGAAAACTATTTTTATACAATACTTGAAAAAAATTCTGGTAATGCGAAAGGGACATGGACAGTTATTGATAACATCATGGAACGAAAGAGAAAGGCCAGCCCGACGTCATTTGTAACACAAGAACGAGAACTTATTTCTGATGACATTTCAATAGCTACAAGTTTTAGTGACTACTTTTTTGCAATATTGCCAACAGCCTAACACAAAGCACATAAGAGATATCATAATTTGAAATATATTTACAACCACCTGTCATTTAAAAAAAAAAATTCTTAGGCCAACCACACAACGTGAAATAAATAACATAATTTATAACCTCAAACAATCCGCAGGATATGATGGTATTAATATTAAAATATTAAAAGCCTGCAAATATCAAATATCACCGTTTTTTAAAATATATAATAAATAAGTCTTTTATCCAACGGTGTTTCCCAAGTTACCTACAAGTAGCAAGAGTTGTACCAATATAAAAGAAAGGTGACCCTTCCCAGTTTCAACTATAGACCAATTTATATTCTTCCCTTCATTAGTAAAATCTTTGAGAAATTAGTTGCAACCAGATTAATGGATTACTTAACTCAACATTCACTCTTAACAGATGACCAGTTTGGATTCAGACCCAAATTCTCAACCGAACTTGCACTACACCGTTTTTGCCAGCACCTTTACAATGCTCTTGACGGTAAGATGTTTCAGTTGATATTATTGTGACCTCAGTATAGCTTTTGATACCCTTAAATAGGCAATATTATTAATAAAGCTGAACACGTTGGGAATCAGAGAGCCAACATATAAATGGTTTGAGAGTTATCTTGGTTCAAGAAAACAATACACAGAATTTAACAATACAGCATCACCTCTCAATAACATTAGTTGTGGAGTTCCGCAAGGTTATATCCCTGGGCAATTATTGTTGTTTAATCTTTATCAATGATATCACTTTGTTTTCTAACAAAGTTAGGTTCATACTCTTTGCAGACGACACTAACATATTTCTTCAGGGCACGGACTTGCATGACTTAACTTCTACTTTCAATACAGAAATAACACATGTTGCAAACTGTCTAAAAAGTAGTAAGTTAACATTAAATGTAAATAAAACACACTGCATGCTAACACATCCACATTTGACGCAACCACATCAAATAAAAGATCAATAACCATGTAATAGACGAGGTTCAACAAGCAACATTTCTGGGAAACACTTTTGAAACACTTTAAAACACACTTTGAAACACTTTGAAACACTTTATTATGCTTACAAAAAATGGTTTTATAATAAGGAGAAATTTATTTATCAATTTGTAAGCAGCCTATTTAAAGCAGATCTTGCGTTTTGGGCAGCATGTTTGTAATTTTTTGGTTCAGTCGCCAATAGACATACATATGTAAAAAAATAATAATTACATAATACATATTTACCCCTCATAGAACATAATAATCTACTTATATACACTAGATACATGTAGCTTTATCAATACTGAGCAAGAATATACTGTTTATACTGTTTCTTAAATGTATGCAATGTTGGTAATAGTTGAACATGATTTGGCACAGAATTCCAAATTTTAGGACCAGAATAAGCTAGAGAGTGTTGGAAGACTGACAGGTTATGTTGTGGAACACGGAGATAATCACGGGTGCGGGTGTGTTGTGGTAGTAAGACTGAGACTGTCATATTTCTTGTGTTGATTGATTTGTACATATATATAACAATTTGTAATTTATTAATATCAAAAAGTTTTAGGATGTAATTTTTTTTAAAATAAAGGTTGTGTATGTGTATATGTGTATTACTACATATATGTACATTTGTATTCTTACCAGTCTTGTGTTTTGTTAGATTAGTGCTTTGGTAGGCAGGATATGTATGTAGGAAATATGGATTTATATTTATTATTCTAAGAGTAACATCTGTTAATTAATATGTGTAATTCAGCAAAAAGTCCATAAGGAAGCCACGGCTCAATGGACAAGGGTTGTTACCCATGTATGCAGTAAAACCCTTTTGTAACACAAAGAGGCCAAATAAAACAGACCAATCAATCAATCAATCATTCAATCAATCTCATATACGCTTTCATTACTTTCTCCATCCCATCCTGACACACCACTGCACCTCTCATATAACTCATTCCTACTGCACCTATTCTCGATTGCTGTGCTGCATTCCATGCCCACGTCTCTGATGCATATGACAGAGTTGGCAGGCTAATACTGTCCCTTATTCCCCGCTTTACCTCCATGCTCTCACTTCTTCCTCTCATTACTCTCTCCAACACACCTACTATCTGTTTGCCCTTCACTGATATTTCCTTCACCTCACCATCCGTACTTCCATGCTTACATAGAACTGTCCCCAAATGTTTAAACTATGTCACCTCCTCCACGGGTACCATGGCAAATCTTCAGTGAACCAGGAGCTGCCTTGTATAGGCTAACCGGCTTCTTGCAGACTCCTTACGTTCTTATGTTCTTATGTAATACCCCAGTGGACATTTGCCAAATCCAGCAACAAATTTATTAACTTGGCAACTATGGCAGTGCACTGCCCTACCCTGCCCTGACCCGCCCTGGTCCCCTGTGATCTCTACTAATACACTACACATATTTAGAAGTACACTCAATTTGGAGCTGCCCCCTATGACACGTGTTGCTATTTAGGAGTTCCTTGAAATAACCACCCAATCCAAATCTAACCCAATGCAGTCATACTGTAAGAAAGCCTTATATTTGATCTGACCTAGGTCTATCATGTGCAGAGACATTCCCATTTGCTGTTTATATTTCATATGGTAGGAGAAGCCTGGTGTAAGCTGCCGTGAACTGTGGGGCTGTGGTCCAAATGCTCGGATGGCACATAAAAAGAGTTTTAGGTTATCTTGTGGAAGCTAAAATGTAAGATGACACTTGAGTGGATTCTTTATTATAACATGCTGCTTGTAGATTGTCTGAGCGCTGTAGGGTGCGTACACAGATAACGCAGATTTACCTACCTGCGCGGGCTACCGATGCTGACCAGCTGATGATGCGGCGGTAATTTCAGTATATTTTAAGATTTTTAATTTTTTTTTAGAAAAGGGTATCAATTCCGTATTTTGCTAGAGTATACATGAACTACTCAGTTTTACGTTTTTTTTTTTATATTTTTTTTATGTTTCGGCCTAAGCGCCGGCAGGCTAACTTGGTGGGGCGTGATGGTCGGCCCCATCCCGTCATGGTGCAGGCAATTATAGTGGCGCATCATAGGTTCATGAGGGGTTGGGGAGGGGGGCCAGCGAAGTGGGCATGCACAAGGCAGAGAATTATTATTTTTAATTATAACTTTTAGGGGCATTTTGAGGCAGATATAAACAAACATCGGGGGTCCCCTAGCCCCCCATGAATTATCGCCCCGCACATACCATCCTCAAACCGTACTTTACTGTTAAAGTGTGCGTAAGTGTGACTAGTATTGGCCTCACCGTAACCACCAATGCTACCAGCAATGAGGTCCCAAGACTCGAGCTCGCCTGTCTCACCATCAATCAATCAATAAGTGGGGGCATACGCCAAGGGGCGCGTCGCCTTACCCACCCTACGCCGCTAAGCCCAGGGGTCCCTCTGGGCGAGTCTCCATGCAAGCCCCTTTCCCAACCCAAGGACCTACCGACTTGCTCAAACCACGAACCCCGTGGGCATCCCCTTGGCCTCCTCCACTCAGAATTTATCTCTTGTGGAGACAACCCGAGGAGCAGGTTCAGGGTAACGTGGCATGTACCCGTATAGCCGGAGTTGGCGTTGACGGGCTATGCAGGTAATATATGTCAAATGTCCCACGGAGTAGTCGCTAGTTTGACACTGTCATTCCAGCGAACGGCATCAATCCGCATCTCCCAGTCCCCAATTAGTGTCCATGTCTCACAACCATACAGTAAGACAGGGAACACAATGGACTTGAGGATCCGGATCTTTGTCCATCTGCACAGGCCATATACTTGTGTTGAGCGAGTCCATAAAACCGTGGGCCAAGCGAATCTACTTTAAGACTTCCTGCCTAGACTCAGCGTTGTTATGAACTACGCTACCAAGATACGGGAAAATTTCTGAGATCTCAATGTCCTCGCCACACGCATAGACAGACTGTACTGGTTCATCTAGCAAGCCTCCAGGCATTTGTACCGTGGTCTGGGTTATTGGACCCTGGTATTGCCAATGGATGCTCCGCAATGACTCTGGTCCACAGCTCTGCCCAGAACCTCCGTCGAAGGGGAGTCACCTTGTCGTGGTGACGGGGCTTGAAGAGAGGTCAGCGGCACCACCTGCCGTGGTGGCTTCCCCACCTCAATAGGACTCGATGTCCGCTGGCCTCGTGGGCCAAGTGCTCCCCCCTCATCACCAGCAGAGGAGGTCTACTGGTGATGTCGCATGAGTCCGCCCTTTTACCACCTAGGGGAGGGCTACAGTCTCCCCACGTGTTTGCCATGCGTGGCGTCCCGTATACTCCCCGTGCCCTTCCATCTGGGAGTCGAGTCCACCGCGGGGCAGGGTGTAGTTCCCCTCGGTGGGCAACACGCTCTTTTGGTGGGAGGTTTGGGGTAAGATGGGCGGCTCAGTGTGGCTCCATTGAATCAATCGGCTGGTCATACGCTGGCTAGGGCCATGCGATGGTTAGGGTCAAGGGTTCACTGCCGGGTGGGCAATGGCAACGGTCCCACGTCCGCCGTTAAACGCCTGGCAGTGGCTTCGTGTACTTCTCCATTACCCCTGGGGTTGTTGGATGCGGTCTGGCCTCAACATTCAGCCTCCCTCTATTGGGCTCCGTGGTAGGTGGGGGTGCGGGAAAGTTAAACAAACACCCATTATAAAAGCAAACTAACCTATCGTCAAGGGCAGTCGTGGGTATCGGAGTTGGACTCATGTATAATATATCCCAATCTGGTCAGTTTTGTTTCCAACTTCGTGGTTCATCGAAACCTTGCGTTGCCATCTGACCACGCCCCCATATCCATCTCCATCCGCGCCCCGTCTGTCAGTTTGGACTATCTTGTTGCACGAGCGTCACACCTGGGGGATTACGCCGTGCTGCACAGTAAAGCCACTAATAGATTAATCAAATGCCCCGTGAGATATGATTAGATAGATGTTGATAAATTAAAGCAGGAATTTGCCTAGTGCGTCCCCCCGGTGTTTGGCAATGATGTTGACACGACCGCCCACAATATTAGCGCTACGCTATATGAGTGCGCCAGAGCAAGAAATAAGAGGGTGCATGCGGGTGCCCCTGGTTTCCCTGGACAGGACAGATGGCAGCATATCTTAAACGATGATGACCACGCAATTATATGGCAAGCAGTTGACTGGAAGGGAGAGCCAGGCGTCCCCTTTAACTTAGGATGTCACACCACCCTGCGATTTAGATTTTCAGTCATTTTCACGAAGTATTTAACCCTCCCCATGTGCAACAACCTAATATGGGTGACTTGGAGAGTGAGGTGCGACGGATCAAGGCCGCTAAAGCATGCGGACCGGATGGAGTGCCTCCAGCAATATTTAAAGTTCTGTCTGTGACGTGACTACTGAGTAAAACCACGCTGTTCAACCAGATGTTTGCATCGGCCACGTACCCCAGTCCCTGAGTGACTGCTAAACTCTTTACAGTGTTTAAACAAGGCTCCCGTGCGCTTGTTAATAACTATCGATGAATAGCAGTAATTAACAGTATCGCAAAACTGTACGATATGATACTTTGCGACAGGTTGGGTAGATGGTTTAAACCACATCGAGAGCAGGCGGGTGGCCAGGCGGGCAGGGGGTGCCTGGAACATATAGTCGCGCTGCGGCTGTTGACGAATGTCGCCAGGAGGAAAAGGTTTAAACTTTTTTCACCTTTGTGGATTTCACACGGGCGTGCGATAAGGTACCAAGGAACATTTTTATTTTTTTTTATTTTAAAGAGGCTTGGTTGTAGTATGGCAATGCTCTTCTTTGCTATAGTTGCAATGTATAGGGTAACAATGCATTTTTTTTTTTTTTTTTTACAACAAAGGAGGCAGCTCAAGGGCACACAAAAAAAGAAAACAATAATAAAAAAAAGACCGCTACTCGCTGCTCCTAAAAAAAGAAACAAAAGAGGTGGCCGAAAGGAAGATCAAATACGGGAGGAGAGGTGTCCTGACACCCTCCTCTTGAAAGAGTTCAAGTTGTAGGCAGGAGGAAATACAGATGAAGGAAGATTGTTCCAGAGTTTACCAGCGTGAGGGATGAAAGAGTGAAGATGCTGGTTAACTCTTGCATAAGGGGTTTGGACAGTATAGGGATGAGCATGAGTAGAAAGTCGAGTGCAGCGGGGCCGCGGGAGGGGGGGAGGCATGCAGTTAGCAAGTTCAGAAGAGCAGTCAGCGTGGAAATATCGATAGAAGATAGAAAGAGAGGCAACATTGCGGCGGAATTTAAGAGGTAGAAGACTATCAGTATTGTGGGGACAGCAGTCGTTGCTGCCTCCATCGGTGTACATCAGGACTCCTAGACATCTTGTTTATTGTTCGTCATATTGGTGAATGATTTGATAATGCTTATTAAGCAAAACTGCGGCGTGGACGGATTTCTGGCCTGACTACACGTGCTGGTCCTGATGGACGACACTGTGTTGCTGTCCACGTCCAGACCTGCCATGATGAGTAAGATTAGATTATTGAAAGACTTCTGTATTTCACATGGCATGGAGGTTAATGTAAAGAAGACTATTTTTTTATATTAACGCCTGCCCATGGAAGAGCGACTGTGCTCATGTGGTCAGATCTAGGTCCCTGCTTCTTTATATGTTTTTACTTCCTATTTTTGTTTTATATGTTTTTACTTTAGCTTTTCTTTTATTATAAAGTTCGTGCTTCTTAATTTTCATTACGATTTTAGGTATTTGCTTTGTTGTATTTTATGGACGTTTTTTTTTTTAGATAGTGTTTAACTGGTATCTTTGTTTTATTCCAATTATCTTTTACTTGTTCAATGTGTTGATTTAGCTGTTCTTATTTTAGGTTTTCTCATGTCTTGAAATTTGTGTTTCTTAATCTTCATTTCGATTTTAAGTCGTTATTTTATGTGTGCTTTATGGACATTGTTTTTAGTATTGCGTTTAATTTAGGTTTCTTTGTTTTATCTATTCATTGCTTAAGGGGGCCGGCTGGTCAAAATTTGGAAAAAAAATGACAAATTGATAAAAATTTATACATTTGTGTATGGCAATTGACAGTCTGTATGTGGAGTATTTCATCAAAATTCGCCTTTTTTTCGTATTTATGGCAATAAACCCCTACCCCTCACACAACTCTGACCTATCTTGACCCTGGCCTATCTTGATGGCCCGTATCTCAAAGCATAAGTTTTATACCTTCAAACTTCTACTCCTCCATACCTTTTTAACCAGTGTGAATGAAAATTCACACAGAATTTGCCTAAACCTGCCTGATTGATGAAATGGTCTGTTTATTATAGATAAAAGGGTTTATTTTAGCCAAATATTTTTCCCTCATTTCAGGGGAGACGTGGTGTCTGAAAATGAAAATTCATATTCCACAAAATAATTATTTTTTCTAAGATTTCTCACCATTTGTTAAAGGTCTAGATGAGGTTCTTCTGCCATGTCAATTTCGTTCATGTACAGCAATTATTATTTACGTTGTTTAATATGCCGTTTCCCGGATATTTTCCTTTCGTTAGCTGCTGCATCCCTTGTGATACCGCACCACACATCATTAATTTGTAATGTTAGGACCATTAATCAGTAATCTTGTTTGTGGTCAATAAAATATCTGTCTATCTATCTATCTATGAGTAAGTTATCTTTGCCCTTGGCCTGCCTCTCTCCCTGACGTCCGCCCGTCCCCGGAAACTCCTACACGTTCCTCGCGCATCGCCACCTTGGAGCCTTTCACGGCTCCTGCTGGTGCCTCTGGAAAGTCCCTACCTCCTAGAGGGTCTGACGAAGAGAAGTCCGTGCGACACAAAGGTCCACGGAATGGTTCACGTAAACCTGGGAATCCCCAATTTCCCAAATAGAAGTTTTGCCTGGTATGTATGAACCTCCTTCATATGAAAAGTACATTGTAGTCAAGTCTGTGGATGGTTGCCCGATAAACGACCTGAATATTTTTGAAGTACACCGTTCCCTGGTCAAGGCTTGCGGCCGTGAACCCAAGATTATGCTACAAGGGGACGGTAACGTGTTAGTTGAAGTATCGTCACCTGAGGAGAGCTCAAAGCGCCGCGCCCTTACATATGTTCCGGGTGCATCAGTGTCCTGTTCCTCTCATGCTACCATGAACCAATATAGGGGAGTTGTCTTCTCACGAGACCTTCTCCGCTATTCAAAAGAAAGAGTGGTGACCGAACTTGAAAACTACGATGTGACATCAGTGCGAAGAGTGCAACGCAGATTAGACGGAGTATTCACACCCACACCAACCTTCAACCTTCAACCGTCTAGTACTGCCAAAGACCTTAACGTGAAGCCGTACATCCCCAACCCAAGAAGATGCTTCCAATGTCAAGCATATGTTCACGTCACCCAGACTTGTCGTCGCTTGAAAAGTGGATTTTCAAAAGTATGCTTCTCTTGTGGCCTGAATAATCACGATGAAGACTGCCCTGGCCCTGTGCGGTGTTACCACTGTGGTGAGCCTCATCGAAGAATTGTGAGCGTTACCGCTTTAATAAGGCAGTACTCAATATAAGCAACCAAGAAAGAGTGCATTTTTGCAGATGTGAAACAACTTGCCCTCCCCTCAACATACCCTGGTATGACATACGCCGCTGTCCTTAACACCCATGCCATTCGCCGTCGTGCCACTACCAAGCCTGTTGCTCCAACAACCTTAGATTTGCCTGAAAAGGCCGCCCAGACGCCTGCTGATGGCCGCAGTGAGCCCCATCAGCAGAAGCGCAGTCGCAACGAGGAGTCCCTCGGAGAAACCCCTCGTGCTAAAGTGCCTTCTCAAGCGACCGCTTCGGGGTCGCTGAAAAAGACCCGGGTGCCGGCTGCGGCCGTCACTCCTGCACCAGTAGCCCCGGCTGACCCTCCGCCGGTGACCACTACTGCTTAAGGCCACGGTGCGGCCCTGCCGGCGCCCATGTCCCTCGCCTCGGCACAGTCTGTGCCGGAGGCACCACCCATGCCACGCTCCCTTGCCGCTTCGTCATAGCGGCGAAAGGTTGGGGAGGGCAGGCTGAGGAAGCCGACGGCAGGAGCAAAAGGCCGGGGAAACTTGTTCCACGGCGTGTCACATCGGCCCTCAGGCCAAGAAAGAAAACAATCGCGCTGGAGTCAACCCTCAAGCGAAAGCCCGGTGATACTACAGGGATGTCCTTCTCCGGGGAGCCCTGAAGAAACATAAATAACATTCAAGATCCTCCGGTGGAATTGCCGCAGTCTAAGAGGAAGCTGGGAGGAACTCCAACTACTAATAAAATACTCCCAACAACAGTGTCTCTGCCTCCAGGAGACACCCGCGTCGAAGGGGAGTCACCTTGCCGTGGTGACGGGTCTTGAAGCGAGTTCGGCAACACCACCTATCGTGGTGGCTTGCCTACCTCGATAGAGCTCGATGTCCGCTGGCCTCGTGGACCAACTGCTCCCCCTTCATCACCGGTATAGTAGGCCTACTGGTGATGTTGCCTGCACCCGCCCTTTCACCACCTAGGGCAGGGCTGTTGTCTCCCCACGTGTTGGGCGTGCGTGGCGTCCCGTATACTCCCCGTGCCCTCTCATCTGGGAGTTGGGTCCATCGCGGGGCAGGGTGTAGTTCCCCTCGATGGGCAACACGCTCCTTCGGTGGAAGAGTTGGAGTAAGACGGGCGGTTTAGTGTGGCCCCACTGAATCAATCGGCTGATCATGCGCTGGCTAGGGACATGCGATGGCTAGGGTCAAGCGGTCACTGCCGGGTGGGCGATCGCAACGGTCCCGCGGGCGCCGTTAAACGCCTGGCAGTGGGTGGGTATACTCCGCCATTACCCCTGGGGCTGGTGGGTGCGGTCTGGCCCCAACATCCAGCCTCCCCTTGTTGGGCTACGTGATGGGTTGGGTGTGGGAAAGTAAAACGACTTTTTTTTTGTATGGGTAAAAATACTTTGCCCCGGCCTGCCTCTCTCCTTGACGTCCGCCTGTCCTTGGAAACTCCCACACGGTCCTCGCTCATCGCCACCTTGGAGCTTTCACGGCACCTGGTGGTGCTTCTGGTAAGACCCTACCCCCTAGGGGGTCTGCCCATGACAAGTCCGTGCGACACAAAAGTCCACGGAATAGTTCACGTAAACCTTGGAACTCCCCAGTTTCCCAAATCCCTGTGTATATGAGCCTGTTTCATTTGAGAAATATATAGTAGTCAAGTCTGTGGATGGCTGCTCGATAAACGACCTCGACATCTTTAAAGTACACCGTTCCCTGGTCAAGGCATGCAGCCGTGAGCCCAAGATCATGCCACAAAGGGACGGGAGCATGCTTATTAAAGTTTCGTCACCAGAGGAGAGCTCAAAGCTCCGCTCGCTTAATTCTGTTCCGGGTGCATCAGTGTACTGCGCTCTCCATGCCACCATGAACCAATCTCGGGGAGATGTCTTCTTATGGGACCTTCTCCGCTATTCAGAAGAAAAGCTGGTGACCGAACTTGTCAAAAAAATTACGATGTGACTTCAGTGCGACGAGTGCAACGCAGAGTAGACGGAGTACTCACAACTACATCAACCCTGTTTATCACATTCAACCGTCTAGTGCTGCCGAAGACCGTCAAGCTGGCGTGGCTTAACCTTACATCCCCAACCCAAGAAGATGTTTCCACTGTCAAGCATATGATTGCGTCACCCAGACTTGTCGCTGCTTGAAAAATGTGACTCTTGTGGCTTAGATAACCACGGTGAGGACTGCCCTGGCCCGGTCCGGTGTTACCACTGTGGTGCGCCTCATCCAGCTTCATCAAAGGAATGTGAGCACTACCTATTCGGAAGAGAAATCCTCAATATCCACAGCCAGGAGAGGGTGTCCTTTGCTGAGGCGACACAACTTGCCCTCAACAAGATGTCCAGCCCAGGAATGCCCTTAACGCCGATCTCCAACTGCCAAGCCTGTTAATCCCACAACCTCAATTCCGCCTCAGAAGGCCGCCTCATCCAACCAGACGCCTATTGATGGCTCCAGTGAGCCCCAACAGCATAAGGGCACGAGCAGTGAGTAGTCCCTCGAGGACAGTCTTCCTGCCAATATGCCTTCTCCTACGTCCGCTTCTGGGGCGGGATTCCCAAAGATATACTCACTAATAACTGCGAACTAACATAGCTACGCGCTATTGATTTAGCGACCGACGTTAACCTCAGATTCACGAAGCAAACCTTACTTTGTAGTTAGAGGCAGCTAGGCCTCTGATTAGTTGATGACGTCATTGGCCTTGCAGCGAATCACAAACATGTTTACAAAACCGTCAGACAATCGGAGGGAGCCCCTCCAGCTCCTGGTTCAAAAACAAACCGTTCTCTTTTCCCATTTCTATATTTTAAGGTAAACTGTACTAGGTCGTAATCTAGGAACTTAAATATTTCGTTGTTTGCTTCACATTTATGTCAAGGTAGCTCTGCTGTTCGATGTCTTGTTATCTACGAACATGCTTAAGGGGAAGAAAAAGATAATACGGAGGAGATTGAGGCAGGAAGAAAGCAAAGATAAATATGGGACAGATATCGAGGCAGACAGGGACGAAGGACTGAAGGAAGGAAGGAGGGAAAGTTACCATATCTGCAGCGCAACTCATGGGCTGTCACCCGACAAAGGTCCATGCTCCCTCCACGGAGGGACAACTCTAGAGATGGATGGATATGAATGGATGAAGAGGTAGGAGGATGAAGGAGGAGGGAGGTCTGGCAATCCCTCTGCCGGGCGTCGGTGTTGTCATACCGCCCACACTTATCATATGTCTCTCAATGTGTGTATATCTCATCATTTTACAAAGAAATAGGCTGATCTTACTCGCAAAGTTATAGTTCAAGTTTAAAAAAGCGATTTACAAGCATTTATATTTAAATATGATAATACTGTTATCGTTTCCTACACCTCCGAGGCAGTAGTTATTTAACAACATATTTAGCGTCACACAGAGCGCGACGAAAACCTTTGTGAATCCGCGCGCTAACTTGTGACGTCATCAATAAGCTCGTAGTTATTACCGTGCGAGCTTTGTGAATCTTGTGAATTTTGTTGTTGACGCCCAACTCCACGCACTAATGGTTTGTGAATCCCGCCACTGGGTCGCTTGGAGAGTCCCTGGTGTCGGCTGCGGACGCAACTCCTGCACCAGTGGCTCCGGGTGACCGTCAGCCGGTGACTGTTGCTGCTCAAGGCCAAGGTGCGGCCCTGCCGGCGCCCGTGACCCCCGCCTCCACACAGTGTGCAGGAGGCTCCACCCGTGCCATCATCCCTTCCCGCTTCCTCTGAGTGGCGGACGGTTGGGGGGGCAGGGTGAGTAAGTCACCGGTAGGAACGGGAGGCTGGGGAAAATTGGATCTTCCCCGGTATGTCTCATCGGCCACTACTGGGCCGAAAGGGAGCACACTGACGGTGGGGCTAACCCTCCAGCGAAAGCCCGGTGTGAAACCATGGATGTCCCACTCCGGGGGCGCCCTGAAGAAACAAAAATAAAATTCACTCTAATACAGTGGAACTGCCGTGGGTTGAGAGGAAGCTGGGAGAAACTCCAGCTCCTAATCAAAGACTCCCAGCCACAGTGTATATGCCTACAGGAGACTGTTAGGATCATACGCTCATCCTTCCCCGCGCATTTACAGTGCCATATATGCGCCAGATGATCCCACACAAGCTCCTTTGGGAGGTACGTGTCTCTTCATATCCAACGACATAGCACACCGCTCTTACTTTAACACTCTATTGCAGCTGCTGCTGCTCATATCCACATAGCACGTACCTACACTATATGCTCCCTGGATGACTAAGATGATTCAGGGGTTGAGAAACTTGCCATACGAGGAAAGACTCAAACAGTTAAACTTGCATTCTCTAGAAAGGCGAAGGGTGCGTGGAGACATGATCGAGGTTCATAAATGGATGAAGGGCTTTAATAAGGGAGACATTCATAAGGTTTTGTTGGTAAGAAAACCGGGTAGGACACGAAGTAAAGGGTTTAAACTGGATAAATTCAGATTCAACAGGGACATAAGCAAAAATTGGTTTACTAACAGGGTGGTGGATGAGTGGAATAGGCTTAGCAGTCATGTGGTGAGTGCCAATACAATTGTCACATTCAAAAATAGATTAGATAAATTCATGGACAGCGATATTAGGTGGGGTTAGATACACGGGAGCTTAGGTTCAAAGGAGCTGCCTTGTGCAGGTCTACCGGCCTCTTGCAGACTCCTACGTTCTTATGTTCTTATGTTCTTATCTTTCACCCAGAACACCATTCAACCATCAAGATCTCCTGACACTAGTAAGCCAACTGCCCTCACCCTTCTTACTACTAAACGACTTCAACAGTCGCCATACACTATGGGAAGATACCACCAGCAACCCAAGAATAGCCAGTGTTGCATCTGTAATTGAAGATCTAGACATCTGCATACTTAACACCGGTCATCCAACACACTATCATATGCAAACCGACACACGGTCAATTAATGACCTCTCCCTCAGTCCCCTGGATTTCAGGTGGGAAATATCAGAGGATCTACATGGAAGTGACCAATATCCCATCTTCATCTCCCATTCCACTTTCCAACCGTCACCTTGATTACCGTGTTGGAAATTAGATTGAAAGGACTGGGAGCTCTTTCGGACCATGACTCACACAGAGACATCAACTGATGACTTTGAGACAACCGAGGAACTTATTTTACAGCCCACATTCACCGGGCGGGAGAACTCACAATCCCACAGTCAACGGGAAATGCATCACGTCTGCCTGTGCCATGGAGGTCGGACGAGTGCAAGCAGGCAGTGACTTGCCGGCGCCGGGCCCTCAACCGTTACAAGAGGCATAGGACATAGTTCAACCACATCCCCTACAAGAAAGTACGAAAGCACGAGCAAAAGAATGGCGGACACTAAAAGAAGCACGGCGGTCCTCGTTTGCCAGTTATGTATCATCAGTTAACTCACAGACGCAAATGCCTGTGGAAGAGGGTACACAAAATTGCAGGAAAGTTATCATCGAGCCCACCACCTGCACTTAACATCAACAACAACATTATCGCAGGGAACACCGAAGTCGCCGACGCCATAGTCAGTGCATTACCTGCTGTGTCTAAGTGGGACTCTAGGCCTCCCGAAGTACGCCAGCACTTAGAATAACAGAAGATACGCAATCTAACATATACAACGTTACCTTCTCCATGCGGGAACTAGAATCAGCTATCTCCCACTGCAACGACACGTCGCTAGGCCCCGATAATATACCATATGCCATGATCAGACACCTTAGTCCTACCACCACGATCCTGCTGCTCCAAATGTACAACAAAGTTTGGGAGACTGGCAGCATACCAAGTGGATGGCGCAAAGGCATTGAACTTCCCATCCGCAAATATGGAAAAGATGGTTCACAGCCCTTACACTACGGACCCATTGCACTAACATCCTGCTTTTGCAAACTTCTGGGAAAGATGGTAAACGTCCGCCTAATGCACCATCTAAAGATGAATGGCAACCTGTCTCCTTACCAGTCAGGGCTTCGGAAGATGACATTAACCGTAGACGTAGTTATTCGGCTTTTAGATAGATAGATAAATAGATAACTTTATTGTCAGTTTGCAACATAGCAATGTATACAAATTGAAATTCTTTGTGGCAAGAGCTCAATATTACAATAAGTTCCTATAAAAGATATAAAATTACTAAAAATGTAAAGTTAATAGAAATATAAAATTAATAGAAATGTAAAGTTAATAGAAATATAAAATTAATAAAAATGTAAAGTTAATAGAAATATATAATCACTAAAGATGTGAAATGTTTCTACAGCTACACATAAGTACACAATAAATCACTGGGCCCATCACACTTTCACACATTCTCACAAGTAATTTATCACCCAGTAACTATCATGTTTTCAAATGATTAAAGAGTACGATGCTTTTTGGTACAAACGATTTTTTATATCTGTCCGTGCGCTGGGTGGGCAGAGCTAACCTTCTGCCGGACCTAAGGAATGTGTAGCAGGAGTGAAGGGGATGGGTTACATCAATCATGATCCTGTCAACCTGTTTCATTGATCCTTCATTATAAAGCTTGTCGATTGAATTTACTTATGCACCTAACTTCCTCGATTTCCCTACGATCCTTTTAAGCATATTATTTTCCCTTGATGTTAACCTACCAAACCAAGTGGTTAAAGAAAACCTCATTATTGACTCTATAGTGGACCTGTAGAAGAGACTGATTATATTTTTTATCTGCGTAAATTTTTCAAAATGCGTAAAAAATGAAGCCTTTGATTGCATTTCTTCACTAACCTGTTGGTATTTGCGCTGCCTTTTAATTCACGGTCAATCATAAAACCCAAATATTTATATTGTTCCACCCTCTCTACAGATTCTTCATCAATTAAAATGGGATCAGGTACGCTACGGTTTTTTCATCTATGGTCAATTAACATTTATTTGGTTTTCTTTACGTTTAGTTCCAGAAAATTTGATCTGCACCAATCAGCAAAAAGGTGAACCTGGGCTAGGTACTCATCACATTCGTCATTTGGTATTTTACCAACAATTACCGTGTCATCGGCATATTTTATTATTGTGCAATTACTAAAAGCAGTTCTACATTCAAAGGCAATCCCACGCTGCGTGTGGACGTGTTTTCCCTCGCTCCCGCACCACACCTCAACCCCACTACACTGTCTAACTAGTGTTAGACGATTCAGCTGTGCCGGATATGCCTAAGTAATAACACATGGACACTGTGAATATGAATGGCCGCTGATATTATTGAACAGTGAAGTGAACACTAGAGAGACGAAGAGTGCGGGGAGATCTGATAGAAGTATTCAAATGGGTCAAGGGTTACAACAAAGGCGATATAAGTAAAGTACTGAGACTTAGCCAACAGGATAGAACTCCCAGTAATGGATTTAAATTAGAAAAGTATAGATTTAGGAGAGATATAGGCAAGCATTGGTTTAGTAATAGGGTGGTGGGGGAATGGAATAGACTCAGCAACCACATAGTTAGTGCAGGGACGATAGCTTGTTTTAAGAGTAGACTGGATAGCTACATGGACGAGGACGACAGGTGGCAGTGAGGTGTGGGTGCAGTAAGGTGACGGGGTGCTGGATGCGTGCCTAGGTACCGCCGGTATAACGAGGATCAAGCCTCTACCTGTAACTCCTGTAACTACACCTCACCCACCGTGAGTAGTGGGGGGGATTCTGGAGCTGCCCTGTGTAGGCCACCCGGCCTCTTGCAGTTTCCCTATGTTCTTATGTTCTTATGAACAAGTGGAGTGAACAAGTGACAAAGTGGCATAACTGGCGGTGAAACTCTGACGTCACAACACACCAATTAGCTGACTTCACAATACGTTCCGTGTTTCGTGGAACTGTGCATGCTATAAGTGTTTACAGCATAAACTTGATCCTTCGAGAATAAAGAAACTTACCACGACTATAAACATGCCTCCTAAGAAGGGCACTACTGCGGGGCTCAAACAGAGTCGTCTAACGTCCGACACCCCGACCTCGTCTTTCCTCCCAGGCAAATCCCCCGCCAGCCCGCATGCCCTCGTCACTGCCGCCACCTCGCCTCACCCGGAGCCTAGGTATGCAGACGACACGGAAATAGCTGAGATGTTAGCGTCCCTCACAGAAGAGAACAAAACTTTGGATAAAATCTTGAAACGTGTGATCCTCATATAATTTAAGGCTGAAATTGAAGTTCTAAAAGAGGAATTAATGAAGAAAGACACACTAATTTCCACCTTAACTGATAAAGTGACTGAACTAAAAACCAAATTATGTGACCTCGAGTCTCATATAGACAGAGTGGAACAGTACGGGCGGCGGGACACGCTGATAGTGAGTGGTCCCGCTCTACCCGCCGAAACTCACACCGAAAACTCCACCATGGTGGTGGTGTCTACCATAAAGGACCAACTAAAGATTAACATCAAGGAAGAAGACATTACTGTGGCACACCACCTGGGACCTGTCAGTGAGCAGCGCAGCAGGCCCTTCATCGTCAAACTGGTAAACAGCTCCCTCAAGTACGACCTGGTGGGGGCCTGTGTGCGGATCAAACCAAACCTCTACCTCAACGAGAGCCTCACTCCAAAGCGCCTCACTATCTTCAAGCAAGTTCTTGCCATCCGCAAACAACACAGGCCAAAGTTCCAGCAATTATACACCAAGGACGGTAACATTATAGTAAAACAAAAGCACTCCACATTAAAACATACTATAACAGACCAGACATCACTAATCACCATGCTTGACATGTACACTTACATGAAAAAAAACCTATGAGGAACTATTCTCTGCTAACTAATTATGACATGGTATTCACCAACTAGTCTTTAAAGAACCACCAGCTCATCTTAATTCTACTTATATTCATATATTTAAATTCTAACTAAATTTTACTTCAAATCTTGACTACCGCAGTTACATTTTCAAACAACAAAAAACAAATTGACAATTATGTGCACTACTATTAACACATAAACTACAACTATTACTACTACAACTATCATTACTACTTTTGTTTATAAATATCATGATGTTATTGTTATTACTATTATTATTATTATTATTATTATTATTATTATTATTATTATTATTATTATTATTATTATTACTATTATTATTACTATTATTATTATTATTATTATGGTATTATTATATCTCGCTCTGATACTAGCTATGATTAGCTAAATGTTTGCATTTATTTTGTCAATACTACTTCTACTATTATTACTACTACTACTACTACTTCTATTACTACTATCATTACTACTACTACTACTACTACTACTACTATTACTACTACTACTACTACTACTACTACTATTACTACTACTACTACTACTACTACTACTACTACTACTACTACATGTACAACAACAACAACAACAACAACTACTACTACTACTAGTACTACTACTACTACTGCTACAACTACTACTGCTACTACTACTACATGTACAACAACAACAACAACTAGTTCTACTTTACTTACTTTATTATTTAGATCACTGATTTAGATACAGGAGTTAGTAGTGATGTCAGTAAGTTTACAGATGATATCAAGATCGGTAGAGTAATTGAGTCGGATCAGGATGCTAGTATTCTCCACTAAATTCAACATTCTTTCACGCCAACCCAGTGCTACACGGTTTTATATTGCTTTTGTGTTTTTTTTTTTTATATTGCTTTTGTGTTTTTTTTATATTGCTTTTGTGTTTTCTTCTCCTTTTATTATTAGGATAATTTACTGTGCTGTGATAATAGGACTACGTGAATCAGGCGCGCCAAGCTACGTTAATTTCTAAGTCCACACAAAACACTAAATAATCCACTTTCCGCGCAAACCTAGTGAACACAGTTATTATCTTCTTTACGTAAGTGATTTCTCAGTATATTAATATTGGCCTATGTTTTGTCTTGGTGGATATAAATAACCGCGCCTTTTTACCCGAGACACACCCTTTTCCCCGGGGAATTGACCTGACTGCGACCTCACAGCAGCTGTTGCCCAGATATTTATCCTGACGACCTCACCGCAGCTGCGTACTTTGTAGTCGTCTTAACGCGCCAAACTGTTTCCGTCTTGCCTCGCCCATATAATTATTCACCATGACGTCCCTCAAGCGTTGTTCTGGGTGTGGCCTTCGCATGGCCAAGCAGTACCTTCTTTCCAAGGACGTTTGTAGGTTCTGCGTTAAGACTCAGAAGGATGATCAGAGGATCATAGAGTTAGAGAATAGGGTTACGACTCTCGCCGCCCAGGTAGACTTATTAGTTAGTGCAGCAGCAACAAGCCCCACCTCCTCCTCCTCCTCTTGAAGACAACAACATCATTTCCGATGCTCAGCACGGTTTCAGGAACAAGCGCTCATGCTTAACCAATTTATTGGACTTCTTCCAAGGTATCTATGAAAACTGGGATAATCATATCCCCAGCGATGTTATATATCTAGACTTTCAGAAAGCCTTTGACAAAGTGCCACACGGAAGACTCCTCAAGAAACTCAAGTCGGCGGGATTAGGCGGCAATCTGACAGCGTGGATCAAGGACTGGCTCACTGGAAGAAAACAACGAGTTGTACTCAACGGACAGGCCTCCGAGTGGCTCCCGGTCACAAGTGGAGTGCCACAGGGGTCAGTGCTGGGACCCATACTTTTCATCATATATATCAACAACCTAGAACTAGGATTGAAATCCAATCCTTCAAAATTTGCCGACGACACAAAGGTGGGTAGGAAGGCCCTCACAACGGCAGACTGCAAAATTATCCAGAGAGACCTGGACCAGATCATTCGGTGGTCAGAAAAATGGCAGATGTCCTTCAACACTGCCAAATGTAAAGTAATGCATATCGGATCCAGAAACAGCAACCACACATACCACATGGGTGGCGAACCACTACATGTTGTGCAAGAGGAAAGAGACCTCGGGGTCACCATCAACAGTGACTTGAAACAAATAAAACACTGCAAGTCCGCCTGTAAGAAAGCCAATACAATGCTTGGGTTCGTATCGAGGAACTTCGAATACAAGACGCCGGGAGTTATGTTATCCTTGTACAATTCGCTGGTAAGGCCCCACCTGGAATACGCCGTGCAATTCTGGTCTCCTAATTACAGGAAAGACATTGAATTACTTGAGAGAGTACAGCGCCGCGCCACGAAGATGATACCATCACTGAGGACGAAGCCCTATGAAGAGCGACTCGAGCGACTCAACCTCTTCACGTTGGAAAAGAGACGCCTGCGGGGAGACATGATACAAGTCTTTAAGTACCTGAACAAGCTCAGCAACGTTGATCACTCCAAACTATTCACGCTACAAACCAACCTGAGAACAAGAAACAACGGAAAAACAATTCAAGCAAGGCGATGCAATACCGACATCGGCAGGAGTTATTTCTCGAACAGAGTTGTTCGCCACTGGAACAGCCTTCCTGCAGAAGTGGTTAGCGCAGAGACCATCAACTCCTTCAAGAAACGCATTGATCGCCACTTTGCTGCATCGGGAGTGAACTGAACGTTCCCAAGAGTAGGTACACAAGTGCTTTAATCCTTCCCTGCAAGCCACTCCTATGGCAAACGGATTGATTGAATCACTGAACGCAGGCAGCCTAGTCATGAGCCAACAGGCTTTCTGCTGCCTGCTAGTCCATGCTAGTCCATGTTTCTTCCTCGTCCCCCTCCCCTCCAGTATTGTCTTCACCCACACGGCAGCCCCTCCCATCCTCCTCCTCCTCCTCCTCCTCGACCATCTCCGCTCTCCCCGCTTCCCACCCCTCCTTCTCCTCTTCTTCCTCCTCTTCCTCCTCCTCCTCTCCCTCTTTCTCCTCCTTGTCCTCCGCCTCTTCGCTCGTCCCTCCCTCCCACACCTGTCCTTCACCTTCCCTTCCCCCCTCTTCCTCCTCCCTCTCCTCTTCCGTTTCTCCCTCCCCCACCTCATACTCCCTTTCGCTTCCTTCTCCTTCCTTCTCCTTCCCCTCCCCTGGTATGCGGGTGAATTGTTTTCACCTCAGGGAACTAGACGTCCCTGCCCTGCATAGTCTCAGGTCACCCTTGGACAAGGTGTAATACCTGATCTGTCTCCCGTGCCAGGGTCACGGTGAAGCCTCTGGGCAGCAGCAGTGGTGGATTGGACTGCAGGCAGAGGATCTCTTTATGAGACAATGGCTGGAGTTCCAGGGTCCTAGTCAGCTGGACCGTGCCTAATTATTTAGGCCTGCGGTGTAGAGGAGTGTGGCGACCTCTACACTAAAAAGCCTCCCTGGGAACCAGTTGTCGGTGTGAGCTTCCCGTCCCTCCCCTCTATCGACGGTACTCCCATCCCTATTCTGCATAACAGCTGGTTCTTGTTTTCTCCTGAAAGAGATGTCTTCCGTGGGCCATTTGAGGTTGCATCTCCCGGCTTCTAGGTGGAGTTTCTGAGAGTTTTTCTTATACTCAAGGAATATTTCAGTCTTTTGGTCTCTTAGGAAGGGCGTCTGATACTCTCTAGAGTTGGTGGAGAACACCTGGTGACAGGTGCCACTGGCGAGGCCTCGAAAGGGTCGCAGAGTTGGGTTAGACGTTTCGGAAAGTGGGAACGAATTGCTGGTTCCTCTCCTCTCTTGCCAGCTCTGCTCTGTGTGACTACGCCGGCCCCGTTCTATGGGACAAAACTTCGAGGACAATAGCTGAAAAGCGCCTGGTTGTGAAAGTCTCTCTCGTGACCGAGGCTCAGGACAAGCGATTGGTCTTTGAGGCGTTTTCAAGACCCTGCGGAAGCGAACTCCCAGTGTTGGAGGCATCTAACACAGCAGTATCTAATTTCCATGCACAATTTTTATACAATTCAACTTATGGTCACAACTTAAGTTATTTCGAAAGCGCTTTTAAAATTTGCACAAACTGTTAACTCGCTTAAATTTCTAACAATGCCTTCGAACCTTAAGTGTAATGTCTGTCCCGGACGTTTTGCAGCTCAGTTCTCCAGCTGAGTAAAACTTGCCGCCTCTGCGTTCAAAGATTACATCTTCAGAAGGCTGTGACTGAATGGAAAGTCAAGCACAATGATCTTGAAAAGAAATGTGTAGCCCTTCAGGAATTTGTTTTAAATAATGTGGCAGTGACTCCACCATCGATGGAGGAGAGGCCCTCCACCGAGACTGTGCCCTCTCCAGACGACCCTCCTGCTTCCCTTGAGGACGTGTTACCTGCCTCACAGGTTGACTCCCAGCCTGCCTCACAGGATAACCCCCAACCTGCCTCACAGGCTAACCCCCAGCCTGCCTCACAGGCTAACCCCCAGCCTGCCTCACAGGCTAACCCCCGGCCTGCCTCACAGAACAACCGCCAGCCCGCCTCACAGGCTGACCCCCAGCCTGCCTCACAGGCTAACCCCCAGCCTGCTTCACAGGCTAACTCCCAGCCTGCCTCACAGGACAACTTCCAGCCTGCCCCACTTAACGCTTCTCTTCCTGCTTCACAGGATGTCGGGTTCCAACCTGTAAGGAATGGAGCCAAACCGAAGCAGGCAACCAAGGACTTACTGACCCCCACTACCTTCAATAGGTTCCAGGTGCTGGCAGACACCATGGAGGATGAGTTCGAGACTCGCCTAGTTGGGGACTCCATGGTGCGTGGCCAGCTGGTTGAGTTCTGTGGTCGTTCATCAAACGGCCGCAGAAAACGTTACTGCTATCCAGGTGCCAGACTGGACGACATCACTGCAGCGTGCGATGATGTCACGAGAAATGCCGACCGAAACACCTTCCTTGTCATTCACGCGGGGACAAATGACATAAAGACAACCCTTTCTGAGGAACTGCTTCAGAAATACCGCCGCATGATCAAGCAGTATAAACGTAAAACGGATGCCAGTAACATCATAATCTCAGGAATCCTCCAGAGGGTCTAGCTTTTACAGTAAGGCCTTCAGCACAAACAACAGACTTCAGTCCCTTTGCTCACAAGAAAACGTCCAGTTCGTTAACTTGTGGAACAATTTTTACTACGATTCAGACTTGTTCCTTCCTGATGGCATTCACTTAAACCCTGTTGGAGCAGCCCGTTTCGGGAGGCTGCTCTGTGACCAAGTGGCTCTTCAAAAGCCAAAAAACGCGGAGGCGAGAACACCAGCAGCTCCACCGTAAGGGTGCACTTGTTGGTGGTAGCGAGTGTTCTAAGTGCTAATCGGTTCACGGATAGAGAAACTCAATATCCGTTAGGGTTACTTTATTGGACAAAAATACAACAAGTCATTGAGACAAACACAACACAAAAAAAAAAGGTGTTTGTGTGGGTATGCGTTTGTGTGAATGTTGTTTGTGTAGGTTAACATTTAAGTGTTGGTGTATGTGTATAACAATGTGTAACGGTGGACAACAAAAGGATATAGACGGACAGTCAAAGGTAAACGAGTACAAGAAAGATAAACATTGAAGACACGACGCGGACAGATACAAGGACTGACGATGAACATGAAAACAAAATTTTAAAGTCTTTCTCTGCAGTGCACCACTTTCTTATGTGTCACTGAGGGGAAGGAACACGCGATTCGAGCGGTGACTGCTACAGATATTCCCCCCCAGTGACTTCATAAAAGGAACGATATCTTCTTGGTGCGGACTGGTGCAGATGGTGTTGTTTCGGCGACGGAGAGATGAGGCGCTTGGTCTGGGGCCAGTAGGTACGCCGGCTTGACCCTGTCTACGGAGACCGCGTCCTGAGAACCCTTTTTGTCTATCGTGACGGTCTTTCTGGTCCGTCTCAGGACGCGGTAGGGTCCTTGGTAGGGCTGCTGCAGGGGCCGCCGAACGGCATCCACGCGCACGAAGACCTGGGTGCAGGTGTCGAGGTCCTGGTTGACGAAGGTCTTCTTCGGGGAAGAGCGAGGCTGCACCGGCTGGAGGCTCCTCATGGCACCTTTGAGGCGGGCGGCGAAGTCCTGGACACCGCAGGGGGCGGTGTCAGGTGTGGGCGCCAGAAGTTCGCCTGGGAGCCGGAGGTTGGTGCCGTAAACTAGTTCAGCCGAGGAGTGGTGCAGGTCTTCCTCCAGGGAGGACCTGATGCCGAGGAGGACCAAGGGAAGAGCCAGGGACCAGTTGTCGCGTTGGGTGGAGGCCATGAGGGAGGATTTCAGCTGCCGATGGAAGCGCTCGACCATGCCGTTAGCCTGCGGGTGTTAACTAGGGGTGGGCAGGTACCGGTACCAGTACCGGTACTAACGGTACCAGCTAAACGGTACGGTACCGGTACCAGATTGCTCGGTACCGGTACCAGGTGCTCGGATTTGTTTATTGGATTTATTGATAATTCTTCATGTCCGATTTTTTTTTTAGGTTGCTAATAAATATTGTTATTGTTATTAGACTATGATCGAGTACATCCATAATAACTATACATGCTATTTTTTTATCGAAAAAATAAATATTCACTTCATTCAGAGAGAGAGAGAGATCACCACTTAGTAAGTGGATATCTCGGTGATATGGGTAGTGGGTACTCGATCATAGTCTAATAACAATAACAATATATATTAGCGTTTTCTAAAGACTCGTGGGACTCACTAACTTTTAACCCAAGACTTCGTTTTCTTTTTACTTGCCACTGTTAAATTCGTATGACTCGCTAACTTTTAGAGAGAGAGAGAGAGAGAGAGAGAGAGAGAGAGAGATCATATTTATCCAATAAAGCATTAACGAAAAAAGTTTGAATCCCTTGGCGAGAGTTTCTGGCTATAAAGAATTGCATGATGAATTATATAAGATGATTAAATATTGGAGGTGTAGCAGGCGAGAGAGAGAGAGAGAGAGAGAGAGAGAGAGATCACCACTTAGTGAGTGGATATCTCGGTGATATGGGTAGTGGGTACTCGATCATAGTCTAATAACAATAACAATATTTATTAGCAACCTAAAAAAGAAAAAGAATCGGACATGAAAAATTATCCAGTAACTCCAATAAATAAATAAAATAATGGAAACGGGAGCTGTGATGGAAACGGAAAGCAGGACAAAATGGTGGGAACTTGGGGAGACGGTCAGCGGGGCAGTGACTCAGCGTCTACACACAGGGCTCATACCACATGGAGGCGGGCGAGCGTCTCTCTCTCTCTCTCTGAATGAAGTGAATATTTATTTTTTCGAAAAAAAATAGCATGTATAGTTATTATGGATGTACTCGATCATAGTCTAATAACAATAAAAATATTTATTAGCAACCTAAAAAAGAAAAAGAATCGGACATGAAGAATTATCCAGTAACTCTAATAAATAAATAAAATAATAAAATAATGGAAACGGGAGCTGTGATGGAAACGGAAAGCAGGACAAAATGGTGGGAACTTGGGGAGACGGTCAGCGGGGCAGTGACTCAGCGTCTACACACAGGGCTCATACCACATGGAGGCGGGCGAGCACCGAGCGTCACTAAGATCCTAACGGCAATGCGCAGTGCCGAGTGATCATTAAGCTTCCCGGAACCCAAGTGATCATGATGCTTCGCGGTACCAGTACCGATACCAGTTATCGATACCAGGTACCGGTACCTGGTATCGATAAGTACCTGGTATCGATAACTGGTATCGGTACTGGTACCGCGAAGCATCATGATCACTTGGGTTCCGGGAAGCTTAATGATCACTCGCCGGCACTGGTATCGATAACTGATATCGGTACTGGTACCGCGAAGCATCATGATCACTTGGGTTCCGGGAAGCATGATCACTCGGCACTGCGCATTGCCGTTAGATCTTTAGTGACGCTCGGGTGCCTCCGCCCACCATGTGTGGTATGTGTGTAGTGTAGCACTGCCTCGCTGCTGACCTGACCGTTCCCACCATTTGTCCTGCTTTGTCCTTCTTTCCGTTTTCATTCTTGCTCTATTATTTTATTATTTTATTTATTTATTGAGTTACTGGATAATTTTTCATGTCCGAAATATTGTTATTGTTATTAGACTATGATCGAGTACATCCATAATAACTATACATGCTATTTTTTTTCGAAAAAATAAATATTCACTTCATTCAGAGAGAGAGAGAGAGAGAGAGAGAGAGAGAGAGAGAGAGAGAGAGAGAGAGATTTACATAGATTTACATAGAAAATTAGACCACACAGACCCCATGGTACAGACTAGGTGGTCTGTCCTTAAACCTAAGTGATTTTACATTAATCAGAATGCTCCTAAACTTTGCATTTCTACTCTAGTTGATATTAAGTTGAAGGAAGAGAGAGTTTTCTTAACAGGAAATTTGTTTGGGAATTTCATCAGAAGTCATTAAGAAAAAAAACCTCCTTTGGGTACCGGTACCGGTACTAACGGTACTTGAGTTTTCGGTACCGGTACTACCGGTACTCAAATTAACGGTACTTGCCCATCCCTAGTGATAACTTGACGTTCTGTAGCGGCGGATGCCAAGGAGGGTCATGACTTTGCTCCACACGTTAGCCTCGAACTGGCCGCCGCGGTCTGAGGTGAGGCTGAGAGGGACGCCGAACCTGGAGACCCAAGTAGCAATGAAGGCGTGGGCGACGGCGTCCGTAGTGATGTCAGCGATGGGGGCGGCCTCAGGCCAGCGTGTGAAACAATCCACGCAGGTGAGGATGTAGCGGCGGCCTGCGGAGGGCGGCAGGGGACCAACAAGGTCGATGTGGACATGGTCGAACCTCTCCGTGACGGGCGTGAAGGTGCCGGGTGGAGAGTGTGTGTGTCGCGTCACCTTGGAGGCTTGGCAGTCAGTGCAGGTTTTGGTCCATAGTCTGACGTCTTTGTTAATTCCCTCCCAAATGAAGCGGGACGTCATCAAGCGCTGCGAGGCTCGAATGCCAGGATGAGAGAGGTCGTGAAGCTGACGGAAGGCCTGGTAGCGGTGTCGCTGTGGCAGGTAGGGACGGATGGTGGCCGTAGAGACGTCAGCGTAGAGAGTGACCTTGGTGCCTGGGAGTGATTTTCTTCACTTTAAGCGCCGGGTTGTTCAGAAGCTTCTCCAGCTCTGCGTCGCCGGACTGATCGGCGGCTATGGCGGCGTAATCAAGTGAAGAGGACGTCACAGCGGTAATGTTGCGGGAGAGGGCGTCAGCTGGAGCGTTGTCTGCACCTTTGATGTACCGGATGTCAGTGGTGAACTGCGAGATGTAGTCCATGTGGCGGAGTTGACGTGGTGTATAAGAGTCTTTGTTCCTCAGGAAAGTTGTAGTGAGGGGCTTGTGGTCGGTGAACACGTGGAAACGCCGGCCTTCAATGAAGTAGCGGAAACGTTTGACAGCCTTGAAGATGGCGAGAAGTTCCCGGTCGTAAGCGCTGTACTTGGCTTCAGACTTGGAGAGCTTAGGGGAGAAGAAGGCGATCGGCTTCCAGGCGTTGTCGACGAACTGTTGAAGGACAGCACCAGTCCCAGTGTCGGAGGCGTCTGTTGCAATCGAGATCTCCGCGTCATGGGCAGGGAAGGACAACATGACTGTGTCGCTGAGAGCCTTCTTAGCAGCGAGATAGGCGGCGTCAGCGTTCGAAGTCCAGGCGAGAGTGACAGACTGGCCACGCTTGCAGGGCTTCACCATGGCGTAGAGGGGCTGGAGCATGAGAGAGCAGTGTGGGACGAAGCGGTTGTAGAAGTTAACCATACCCAGGAATTCCTTGAGTTGGCGCTGGGTGGACGGCTTCGGGAACTGCTGGATGGCTTCAGTTCTTGAGTTGAGTGGAGCGATGCCCTCTGGAGTAACAGTGTGGCCAAGGAATGTGAGGGAAGTAACACCGAACTCAGACTTGTCCACGTTGATCTGTACTCCGTAGTCTTGCAAGCGGGTGAGGACTTGGTGAAAGTGCTGTTTGTGAGAGGCTTCATCCGGGCTAGCGATGAGTAGATCGTCTATGTAGGCGAAGCAGAAGGGTAAGCCGCGGAGAACTTCGTCGATGAAGCGTTGAAAGGTCTGGGCCGCATTCATGAGTCCAAACGGCATCCTGACGTATTCAAAGAGACCGAAGGGCGTGATGACGGCAGTCTTCGGTATGTCGTCAGGATGGACTGGAATCTGGTGAAAGGCCTTGGCGAGGTCCACACGTGAAAAGATGGTGGAACCAGCAAGTTGAGACGTGAATTCCTGGATGTTTGGCACCGGGTATCTGTCCATCTTAGTGCGCGAGTTAAGGGCTCGGTAGTCTCCACAGGGACGTATGTCGCCGTTCTTCTTGGGGACGACGTGGAGGGCTGATGACCAGTTGCTGGTACTGGGCCGTACAATACCTTGACGCAACAGAGACTCGAACTCGGCCTTGGCTTGACGGTAGCGTTCAGGAGCTAAGCGACGGGCCTTGGCGTGTACTGGAGGTCCTGTAGTCTCTATGTGATGCGTAACGTGGTGCTTGACGGGCAGGCTGGCTGAATAGGGCTGTGTCAGCGTGGGAAAGGACTTGAGCAGGGCGGCGAACTGGTGGTCCTTGTGAACGACGGCAAGTTGCGAGCTGTCACCTGGTGCTGGTTGAGCATTGGAGAAGATGGAAGTGAGCGGGTCAACCAACCTCCGTCCTTTGACGTCGACTATGAGGTTGAAGTGCCTTTGGAAGTCAGCTCCGAGGATTGCCTGCGAGACGTTCCCGACGTAGAAGGTCCATTCGAAACAACGTCGTTGGTAAATGTCCACTTGCATGGTGTGTCGCGAGTAGACAGGTATTTTGGTACCGTTGGCGGCGTACAGGTGCAAGAGTGGAGGTAGAGTTCGCTGACTGGCGGTTGCTGGGACTATTCTGACATCAGCGCCGGTGTCAATCAGGAACTTTGTGTTGGAACGGCAATCATGAAGGTGGAGCAGCGCTGAGGGTTGATGACGAGCGCTATGCTGCACTAGTGCTCGTCCTTGGAGTTTGACGCCTTGTAAGTGCACGGGGTGGTACACCTCGTAGCTTTCTCGCCGAAGTTGTTGTGGTACCAGCAGAGTCCTGGGCTTTTCGAACGGGAGCGGCGCCGACGTCGGTGAGGAGTGGGGGAGCGAGAGCGGCGGCGATCGAGCCGCTCCTCAAGAGAGGTGACTTTCGTCGCGAGCAGGGAGACTTGCTTGACGAGTTCGTCAAATTGAGTGGTCCTTTCGGAGACGACGGAAGACACTGAGGAAGTTAGCGGTCCAGGTAGAGTTGCCATGAATTCGTCTGCTAACTTGGCAATGGCGTCGGGCTTCAGGTCGTCCTTAACGCTGAAGAGGCTGCGCTGGACAGCAGGGGGCAGACGTTGGTAAAACAGCTGTTTGAACAAGTCTGGGTCGAAAGACTGGTACTTTTCGCCGAGCAGCTGCTTCATGCGGCGTAGGAGGTCCGTCGGTTTCTCATTACCCAACTCTTCTTTGGAGAGGAGTTCACGGAGGCGGGTGGCGACAGAAGACTGAAGGCGTTGGAGTAGGGCAGTCTTCAGGTCTTCATAGGCATGATCAGAGTTGTAGGCTGAGGCGATGACGTCAGAGACTTGTGGAAGGACGTCGGCGGGCAGGAGGCTAACAGCGTGAGTGTACTGAGTAAGGCTGTTAGTAATTTTGGCAGTCTTGAATCCGCACTCCAAAATCGAGAACCATATGGACGGGTCCTGTGAGCAGAAGGGCGGCGCTTTGAAGGACACCGCCGCCGCAGCGGAAGAGTTGTCGTCGTCAGACATGGTGAAGTTGAACGGTGTTGGCAAGGGCGCTGGCGTACAACGGGCCAGGAGCCACGGCAGTTCGTGAGAGTAGAACGAACTGCGTGTAGTATAGGCACTGGCGCGTGCTAGGGACCTCAGTGGCCCGGGGAGTGAACCAGTGTCCAAGAAAGCACTGTAAAACAACACTGTACACTTAGTGGGAGCACTGTGACACTAACTGTTGCTGGGGACTTGCTGCACTGAACTGTTGCTGGACACACTGCACTGTACACATAGATCCACAAGTGTAGGATAATCCAAGAGGGCGGTGGTAGATCCAGGAGGCGGTGGTTAATCCAGGGGGCAGCTAGTAATCCCAGTGGGGTGTCACACTGTGTCTGCGTGTACACTGAGTCTGCGGTGTGTGGTGGCGTATACACTTTGTCTGTATGGCGTGTACACTGAGTCTGTGTGTGGCGTGTACACTGAGTGTGTGGCACTGTGTGTCTCAGTAATATGTCGCACTGTGTTTGAGTGTTCACTGAGTCTGTGTAGTGTGTCACACGATGTGCGTGTCTCAGTCGCCGGACCAGCAGAAAAGCAGGGAGGAGGAGGGGTGGGGGTGGGTGGGTGAGCACCGGGAGAAGCACCATGGGGCACAAAAGATGCCTGAAGGGGGCTGAAGATGCCTGGAGGAGGCGCACAGAGGGTGCCTGGAAGAGGCGCACATAGGGTGCCTGGGGGAGGCACAGAGGGTGCCTGTGGGAGACGCAGAAGGCGTCTGGGGGAGGCACAGAGGGTGCCTGGGGGAGGCACAGAGGGTGCCTGGGGAAGGCACAGAGGGTGCCTGGGAAAGGCGCAGAAGGCGCCTGGGGGAGGGCGGGGGAAAACCTTGAAGGTGGCAACTACGCCTATGGCGTAATGTTTCTCCCGACCTGAGTGCTCAGCCCCACGAACCCCGAATGGAGGTGAGGATTTCTGCCCCAGGAGAGGGCGGACGAATGGACAAGTTACCTTGCCCAGGTCCTTCACTCTAGGAGAGAGTGCCCTTAAAACGGCACCGGCTATAAGCCACCTTGAACCATAGCAACACTGCAGGGTCACCAATTGTTGGTGGTAGCGAGTGTTCTAAGTGCTAATCGGTTCACGGATAGAGAAACTCAATATCCGTTAGGGTTACTTTATTGGACAAAAATACAACAAGTCATTGAGACAAACACAACACAAAAAAAAAGGTGTTTGTGTGGGTATGCGTTTGTGTGAATGTTGTTTGTGTAGGTTAACATTTAAGTGTTGGTGTATGTGTATAACAATGTGTAACGGTGGACAACAAAAGGACATAGACGGACAGTCAAAGGTAAACGAGTACAAGAAAGATAAACATTGAAGACACGACGCGGACAGAGACAAGGACTGACGATGAACATGAAAACACAGAATTGTAAAGTCTTTCTCTGCAGTGCACCATTTTCTTATGTGTCACTGAGGGGAAGGAACACGCGATTCGAGCGGTGACTGCTACACACTCAACCCGCAAAACTCCCGACTCGAATCACATTAAAGCTTGCTATGTAAACGCTTGTAGCCTACGTAACAAATTTGAAGACTTAGAAGTATTCGCAGCTACAAATCATTATCACATCATCGGAGTCACAGAATCTTGGATAGACACTTCTAATAGAGATTTCATTGCGGAATATAGATTACCGGGTTATACCATCTTTAGTCATGAAAGAGAGAACAGACAGAGTTGCGGCGCTATCTTTTATATCCACAACTCTCTTCATCCAGTATCCGTGAAAACAGATATTATAACCAATGTAGACACGGTCTTCATTGAAATTAAAAATAAATCTCGTAAAATAGTAATTGGACTTATCTACAGACCGCCAAGGCAGACTCTTGATATCGACCACGCATTAAGTGAATTATTATTAGAAACAAGTAGCAGTTGCGAGGCAGTAATTGTTGGGGACTTTAACTTGCCAGTGAAAAGATGGGGTGAACCATTGAACTGTCATACAGGGCTCGACCTGTACACAAATTTACTAGAAAGTGATTTGCATCAACACGTTCAAAAACCGACTCGGGAAAATAATATACTTAACCTTATCTTTTCAACGACAGCTGATCTAGTTAACGAAGTAAATGTTGGTCCAATTTTTAGTTCTAGCGATCACCGAACAATCACATTCAGCAGCAATATGAAAGAAAGTAAAGTAACTCCTAGTAAAGGAAAGGTGCCTGATTATCAGAGAGCGAATTTCGTAAGACTCCGATCAATTCTAAATAATTCTGACTGGACTGAAATCACGGCGGAAAAATATATTGATAAATCTTGGGGGGGCCTTCACCACAATATTGAACAATGCCATAAGCATATGGGTACCCTATCGTAACAGACGTTCAGCTTCTAAGAAGAAACCCAAATGGTGGAATAACGAAATTCAAAATAGCCTATCTCTTAAAAAATGCGTATACAGTAGATACATATCAACTCAGAGCGAGGCTGACAAACTAGAGTTGGACAGAATTCGCCGCGAAACCAAGAAATTAATAAAACGAAGCAAGAAAAATCTTGAAGAATATATAGAGGAAACAAGTAAATCTAATCCTAAAGAGTTTTTCAGCTATGTAAATAATAAAAAGTCACTCACTTGTGGTATCGGACCGCTTGCTAATGAAAATGGTAGCCACACGAACGATGAAAATGAAATGGCTACAATCCTAAATAACTTTTTCGCATCCGTATTTACCGACGAAGATTGTTTATCACCTCAACCGCCGGAGGTTAGAAGGGCCGAAAAGATGTTAAGTGGCGTGCTCATCGTAGAAAGTGACATTTTACGCACAATTGAAAAGATTTAAGTAAGCAAAGCTCCTGGTCCAGACAAAATTACCCCTAGGGTCTTAAAAGAAATCAAACATCAAATTTGTAAACCGCTCTCCATCATATTCAATAAATCTTTAACAGCTGGAAAAGTTCCGTCGGACTGGAAACTTGGAAATGTCACACCAATTTTCAAAAAGGGGGACAAGTCTCATCCAGGAAACTATCGACCAATTAGCCTGACATCTATTGTTTGTAAGTTAATGGAGACTATCATTCGCGACAATATGGTGAAATTCTTCGAAGAAAATAATATAATAAATAATTCGCAACATGGCTTCCGGTGTAAACGTTCGTGTTTGACTAACTTACTTGATTTTTTTCACTATATTTTTGAAGTGTTCGATGAAAGCAGATCAGTAGATATCATATTATCTGGATTTTCAAAAGGCATTTGACAAGGTCCCCCACCAACGATTGCTCAGCAAACTACTGGCGCACGGTATCTCGGGTAACATTCACAACTGGCTTGCGGACTGGCTCTCTGAGCGGAAACAGAGAGTAGTTATAAACGGTGTTACATCTAACTGGCTCGATGTCAAAAGCGGCGTACCTCAAGGATCAGTGCTTGGCCCCATGCTCTTCTTAATTTATGTCAATAATATCGATGATGGGCTTACTTGCAAAGTATCAAAATTTGCTGATGACACAAAAATTGCTAGTCAAGTAACTGCGACACTCGACGAAGAAGCTTTACAATCAGATCTAGATCGACTTGCACGTTGGGCCAATCAATGGCAAATGAAATTTAACGTTGACAAATGTAAAGTGTTGCACATCGGAAAAACTAACAATCGCGTTCGGTACGTAATGAATGGCCAACAACTTTCTGCAGTAAGTAAAGAAAAGGATCTTGGAATCACTATATAAAGCGATTTAAAGCCCGGTCAGCATTGTTCAGAGGTAGTTAAAACTGCAAACAAATTGGTTGGCTTCATCGGACGAGTCTTTAATAATAAATCGGAAAAAGTAATATTAAAACTGTATAATTCGTTGGTTCGACCCCGTCCAGAGTACTGTGTACAGTTTTGGACTCCCTACTACAGAAAAGACATAGAAAAGTTGGAACGGGTCCAACGAAGAGTAACAAAGATGATTCCTAGGTTGAGAAATTTGTCATATGAACAAAGGCTTAAAGAAGTAAATTTATTCAGTCTATCAAAACGAAGAATGCGAGGCGATCTAATAGAAGTGTTTAAAATGTTTAAAGGATTCAGTGATATTAATGCGGAAGATTACTTTACAATTGATCGATCAAATAGAAAAAGAAGAAATCACAATTTGAAGATAAGTGGTAAAAGATGCTCGTCGTACGAAGCTAAACACTTCTTCTTCAGTCGAGTTGTTAATGTTTGGAACTCTCTACCTTGTGATGTCGTTGATTTTACAACAGTTACAGCCTTCAAGAATAGATTAGACAAGTGTTTTGAATCCAACCAGCAACTAAGATATAACTCATTGTCGTAATAACGTTAAGTTCTTTCGAATACTGGTGTACTTGTCCGCTTTTATCGCCCGCCTAGTGGTAGCAGTAATGGTAGTTCATTCATCTTTCCTACATAATTTCCATGCAGTTTTTCCATGCTGCATGGTTCTTTTTCCTTTCCTGCCAGCTTTGGCTGGAGGGATGGGGGGGGGGGGGGGGGAGGAGCTTTCGCCTTTGCTGTCCTTCATCTTCCACCTTTGATCAGATAGTTAGTGTAGCTTGTCACAAACAATCTCGTAAGGATCAGCAGGGCCCGTATCCTCGAGAGCTATTAACTTTTACTCTTAAAGTTACTATCAAAGTTAATAGTTTCAAATTATTAAGAGTAAAAGCTATCCTCGTCAACTTTGAGTGTAAGTATTAGCAAATCCTGGCTACTATTACCTTCTTCTTCTTCTTTATGGCGGGCTCGTTGCTAAGGACGCCTCCGTGCAAAACGTAAACATCCGACATGAATTAAGTATATATTTCAAAAGAAAAATAAAGAAAAGATGTATAAATGTACAACAGAAACATAATAAATGGCAAACACAAGAAAATACTGAGTTTTGTGGCAGATAGAAGCAGCCTCAAAGGCTGTTTTTACTCCGTCACTCGTCAATACCCTTATCTCCCCTCCTGCGTCACAACTTGCTCTGCTGAAATTACCGCAACATAACCACGTCATCTGCCCCAATGAGCATATCTATGGGCCGGAGAACCAGCGCAGAAAAGGAGTAAGTTTAATTGGTCGCCAGATGAAACGGTCTTCTTACATCAAATTCAAGAAAAAATACGTATAATCAGAGGGTGTTATGGGAAGAGTATCACCCCTGAGGATAAGAAGAGAGCGTGGACTGAAATGGCAGAAGCTGTAACAAGGTTAGTAATCACATATTCATGGTTCAATTAGCTTACAAACTAACCTAACCTAATCAATTGAGTATTTTTTGCATAATAACACAACCACTGACCTTCCAAACAGAACACACCTTTTTATTCTGTATCTGAATAGTTTCATTATGACCATTTCTGCCACAACCCCCTCTCACTCAACAACTTAACATAACTAAACCTAACCATGCCAAATCTGCCCCGTCTTACCGAACGCACCCTAACTTAACATGCCAAGTTTGTTGGGGGGGAAGAGGGGGTTTCTATAGATAGTCAAGGCATATTTGCCCTGTTTTTATTTTTTATTTATTTTTATTTTTTTACTATTTTTTTTATTGGGGGGTGGGGAGGGATGCTAGGCATGCCAGACTATGGACACTTTTACAAGTACTTTATGTTAAGACTATATGGGAATAGGTAGGTTTCGTGAGAATGGTAAAGTAAGATTAAAATAGTATATTTATAGCATTGGTCAAACAGATTATGGCGATATAATGTTAGATTGGAATGTACTCAAGATAATGAAATTAGGGTTAACGCTTTTATTTTTTTTGTTACATATTCACATATCCATGATTCAAGTAACTTGCATACTAACCTAACCTCGTCAAATGGGTATTTTTGTATACAAACACAACCACAGAGTTTCCAAACAGGACATACTTTTTCCTACTGCTCCATGTGAATAGCATCATCATGACCATTTCTGCTGCAACCCCAACTCCCTCAACAATCTAACATAACTAAACCAACTCCTGCTAAACCTGTCCTACCTAACACGTCCTAACCTAACATGGTAGGTCCCCAAGTTCGTTAGGGTGGAAAGGGGGTTAGTATAAGAGAGTCAAGTCATATTTACCTGTTATTTTATTTATTCCTTATTTAGATTTTTTTTGGGGGGTGGGTGGGTTCGGCATGCCAGACTCTCAACCCTTTTACAAGTATTTTATGTTAAGACTATATCGGAATAGGTAGATTTGATGAGAATGGTAAAGTAAGATTAAAATATTATTTTGATAGCATTGGTCAAACAGTTTCTGGTGATATAATGTTAGGTTAGAAGTACTCAAAAGAATGGAATTAAGATTAATGCTTTGAATTATTTTGTATAGCTGTATTGTGTAATATCATCCTACTTAGAGAAAAGCATTTTAGAAAAGTAGGTAATGAAAAGTAGTATTTATGGCCATATTCATAACAACTAAAAAGTTAATTAATGTCTTATGATGCATGCAAATAAAATACCGGTACTGATTTAGCTTTCCATCACAGCATGTATTATATGTTATTGGAGAAGGTATGGGAAATAAATAGCATGCCATAGTGAAACGATTAAGAAACTTGCTTCACATTTATACCCTGACAGTGCCTTCCCTGGGAGTGGACCCCGTACGCAGGATGACTGTGAGAGGCGTTGGTACAACGTACAACAAAAATCAAAGCCTCGCATTGCCAAGTGCAAGAATGAGCAGCGGCACTGGTAATTTTTTTTAGTTGTTATGTCTTTAAATGTAAAACTTATATTAGTTATTTTTTTTATGTGCTCACAGAATGCAGCTATACTGGCCACAATGCCTTTATTTCAGCTTAAAGTTAATAAGTTCATCGCAGTGAACTGCATATTTGATATATAATTTTTTTTAATGTTCATCTGTCAATGACTATCAATCTATCTAAATACCTTGGTTGTCTTCCCCCAATGAAGGGTGGTAGCCAAGACAGGCACACACTTACTCACACACTCACACTCATGTACACCACTCTCTCAGCTGCACAGCCCCTGAGGGAGTAAAAAAGGTCCTCACTGTATGGGGGATTAGCTGCACAGTTCAGACAGGGAACCTCCACACCAAGGCCTCACAGCATACACTGGTTTACCCCTGCCCCTTCATAACAATGACATTTCCCCCAGCACCTGAGTGCCCCACACATGTGGCACCACAGATACGCAGGCGCCTGCCTATATAACTATGACATTAACTGTGGTAGATAAACTGGTGTATGACATCATAGGCTGCTCGTCTCATGTATTTGAAGGGGTACCAGAGCCATTCAGCATTGACATGATGTGCTAGGGATAGGACAGCAGGAACAGTCAAGCAGCAGTGAAATATTGACTGGCCTGTATGTTTTTGGCAAAAAAAATTATATTCTCATTAAAACAATTTATTAATCACCCTTAAATTCATATTCTTTGTAGATACACACTTTATCAGTATTGCTAGAGACCATCCCAGCACATTGTTCATTACTCGTGGAAAAGATACCATTAGCTGCTCCGGCAACAGCCACTGCTTCAATATCTGCTTGCCCTATGACACCAGCCACTGCTTCATCATCTGCTGGCCCTATGACACCTGCCACTGCTTCATCATCTGCTCTCCCTATGACACCAGCCACTGCTTCATCATCTGCTGGCCCAATGACACCTGCCACTGCAAGGGATGACAATGAAGCTGCTCCACCACAGTCACCACCTACTTCATCGGAGTTAAGAGATGCCTTTCATAGGGTAGCAGTATACTTTTTTGATGCTGGGGCTGAATATTACTCTCTCAAGGCTATGATTTTGTCACTTTTTTTTTTATTACTGAGGAGGTTAGGGTGTAAGGGGTGAAAAATAATCTCTGCTGTTTTTCGACAGAAATGGTTAGCAAATTCATTCAAAGCACAAAATTTACCAGAAAAAAAATTGTGTGCCATTGTGAGTGGGTTCACTTGAGATTGGGCTCCAATACGCCTCCGTGGTCTAGTGGTCAGCATGCCTGGCTTCTACGCGGGCCCGGGTTCGAATCCCGGCCCGGGCAGTCGGCGTGCAGCTCACCCAGCTGATCATCCTCCCTCTCGGGCTGGTCGATAAATGACTACCTGGGGAAACTGTGGTAACCCGGATGTCACACTGGCCCTGTGTCCCGGGGTAATGGGCTCCCTCCCACCACAGGCTCAAGGGCCAATGTTACGGAGATGAGCATTAGCTTATAACACCTTTAGGCACCGATCATATTTGCATTTTATGTAGTCTGTGATGCAGGCAGGATATTCATTAGCACCTAATTAGACTCATGCTGCTCTCCAGTGCTCTCTGATGAACTCACAATCAAAGATGTAGTATACCTATATGGTAGCATTGAGTAATCTTAGGTCACTTGGTAAAGTGTTCACCTAAGTCCGACCCAAGCTGACAACATAAACCTAAGCGTGTTTGCAAGCTGAGTGTTTAGAATATTGGCATAATAATAAAATATGCTGAAAATTGGATTCCACTACTTTATTGAATATGTGAATAATTATATACTGAATTTGTAATGGAACCAAGATAAAAAAAAAGCTATGTTTTTCAGCGGTCATACCATGATCTCATGAAAATAATTAGGTTGACATATATAATTAATTACTACGTATTTTGGTATGATGACCATTGCACGTTAATACCATAGCTTTGTTAGCATTGAGTAATCTTAGGTCACTTGGTAAAGTGTTCACATAAGTCCGACCCAAGCTGAAAACATAAACCTAATCATGTTTGCAAGCTGAGTGCTTAGAATATTGGCATAATAATAAAAGATGCTGAAAACTAGATTCCACTAATAGAGTAATTATATACTGAATTTGTAATGGAGCCAAGATAAAAAAGCTATGTTTTCAGTGGTCATACCATGATCTCATGAAAATAAATAGGTTGACATATATAATTAATTACTACGTATTTTGTTATGATGACTATTCCACATTAATACCATAGCTTTGAATCCAATGATGAATATCTTCAAGCAAGACACAAATAGCAACAGATTGGTCACCAATTCACTCAGTAAACACAATACTCCAGAAAAGTATACACTGAATTCACAATAAAGTTGTTTTTCCACTTGGAACTTTGTAAACAGAAACCAAGTAACCTCGTTTTACTTCACTTATAAGTCATGATGTTCACGATGTGGTCACCTCGACCTTTCATTCCACCTCCCTCACACTCGCAGACGTCTCTAACAAGCTTTTTTACCACCATTATCTCAATACGAACAACCGGCAGGAGTAATTTGTTTTCTAACTTGATTTTAAAGCAACAATAATTATAAATCATATTCTAAATTATATTTTAATACAATTTTAATGTCATCTTTTTCATTTACATGTGTGTACCTTTCTGCTACAAATAAAAGTTTTTTTTTCCCATGTTTTGTTTTCCTTAACTCAAATATTTCACATTTTAATCAATAACAAAGGCATCAAACACTAATTGTATCTTCAAGCTGGTTTTTTTTTTCTGTTGACATAAATTACTTCGTTTTCCTTTGGTGCCATTATTTTTACATGGGTGCAGTCAATCACTCCCACAACACCGGCAAGTTGGTAGAATTCTGCTTGCTGGATAAACCTCCCGACTACCTACGGGGCACTGAGGGCGGCCAGAGTTTCCGCAATCACCCTGCTTACACTACTCTGGCTTACCCCAAACTCATCACTTGAACACTGCAGCATTTTTCCTGTAGCCAAGTATCTTTAAGTCAAAATCACTTTCAACCCCGGGGTGAGGGAATGCTCCCTTTGAACTGGATCTTGTAGCTCTCTTCTCACCAAATCAGTCACATACTCCATTCCTGCACGGTCTAATATGTCTGTCTTGACAAGTTCACCATCGTTATACAGTTCCAAAGCGTCCTATCAAACTCTAAATTGCGGAGGCGGGCTGGGCGAGGAAGTCCGGTGGCCATGTTGATATGGGTCTGGGTCTGGGATTCACTATTAACTTTACTATTAAGTGTTTAGAAGTCCTCGCCAGCACTCCCAAGTTAATACCAAAGTTAATAGTAGGTATTAGGCTAATAGTTGTTGAGGATACACTTTGAGAGTGAAGTTAATACTAAAGTCGAAAGTTAATACCAAGTTTAGTATTAATAGGTGTCGAGGATACGGGCCCAGGTCTGCTGTTGTTTGTTCTTCATTTGTGTTCCTTTGTGTTCCTCCTCCTCTCCACCTTCCACCTCTTCCACAATTTCTCCTCGTTCTTCACAGCAGGTCCCTCCCCTCCCTTCCCGCTCTCCCCTCCCCCCTTCACCCACCCCTCCTGGCCCCTCTTCTGACCGTCGGGTTCTTGTTGTTGGTAATAGTCAGGTTCGTTATGACAGGTATTTTTGCTAAAAGGATAAGAAGAGGACGAGGGTGTGTTTCCCAGGGGCAGGGGTGGGCCATATTTCAGACAGGATTGAGGCGTGTATGGCAAGCGAGGGATCGAACCTCATTCTCTTTCTCAGCTGTGGCGGAAACGACGTTTCTCGTGTGCCAAGCGAGGACCTTCTCAGGCGTTTTAGATAATTGTTAGGCAGGATACGTGACGCTGGTGGGTCGCCAGTAGTGTATGGCGTCCTGCCAAGGAGGGGCGTTGGCGATGGATGGCTGTCCAGGGCGATAGCAGTGAACAGCAGACTTGCTGAGCACTGTGAGCGCAATGGGTGGCTGTTCGTCGACAATTGGGACCTCTTCTTTGGCAACGACGCCCTCTACGCCCGTGACGGGATACACTTGACGTTCAAGGGTGTTGAGGCTCTCTCAGACTCCCTTGAGCGAGCACTTGGTACCCTGAGGGATTTTTTAGTATAGGCGAGAGGGGGGAGGAGAAATGGGAGCAATGGGAGGAGTAATGGGAAAGGACATCTAGCTCATAATATAACCAGGCAGCTTAGAAGTAATTATAGGAGAGTAACAAAGGACGGGCTAAGAATCTTCTATACTAACAGCAGGAGCCTCAGAAACAAGATAGACTTACTAAGAGGTGAAGCTTGCTCAGAAAATTTAGACATAATAGCGATCACTGTGACATGGATAGACACTGCTAATAGAAATTTTAGATCAGAATTTGAAATAACGGGTTATCAGATGTTTCACAAAGACAGAAGGGGCAGAAAGGGAGGTGGAGTTGCGCTATATGTTAAAGACTCACTTAAATGTTTAGTTAACAATTCAGTCAAAACTAACATGGATTCAGAATGTTTGGCTGGACGTTTACAAAGGGAAAGAAAAACTAACTCTAGGAGTTATGTACAGGCCACCCAGCCTTAACAGGCAGGACACGAGTATATTACTACAGGAGCTTGGCAGGGCGAGTAGGAGTAGAAATGTCTGCGTAATGGGGGACTTCAATTATAGGAATATAGACTGGGAAGACCTAGTTGGTTGACCTGGAAGCCGAGGACTTTCTTGAAGTTATACAAGATAATTTCCTTAAGCAGGTAGTTACTGAGCCTACCAGAGGAGATAACATATTAGACTTAGTCCTAACCAATAATGGGAACTTGCTACGTGAGTTGGAGGTGGGCGGAGAGTTAGGAAATAGTGACCACAGAACGATTCGTTTTAGCTGAGACTGGGCAGTAACCCGCGAACCAAACCCAGTGTTAGTGCCAGATTTCAGAAGAGCAAATTACGAGGGGCTTCGAAGACATCTTGAAAGGGTAAACTGGGATAATTTAGGGGTTCATAAGGGCCAGAACTGCGGACTGGAGAGCCAAGAGAACCAGGGAGAAATGTCTTACAATAATTTAGTTAGAGTAATAGTAGAGGGGCAAGGACAGCATATACCACAACGAACACTTAGAAAAGAAAACAATGATCCTAAGTGGATGACTCGTGGGCTAAAACACGAGACTGGGTTAAAGAAGGGAATTTATCAGAAAATAAAGAATGGTGAAACACATCTCAGGGGCAGGTCCGTCGAACTATCTAGATTAGTTAAGAAAACAACCAGGATAGCAAAAAGGAACTATGAGATCAAAGTAGCAAATGAGGCGAAAAGTAATCCTAAGGGCTTCTTTCAGATGTATAGAACAAAAACACGGGAGAAAATTGGACCGCTGAAAACAAACACAGGGGAGCTATTAGAAAATTACGAAAATATGAGCACATTGTTGAACGACTACTTCCTTTCCGTATTCACACAGGAGGATCGAACGACTATACCGGAAAGGGTTCAGGTGTACGAAGGCGGGGATGGCGATAAATTGAGGGATATAATCATTACCAGGCAAGTAGTTCAGGATGAGATAGATAAGCTTAAGAAGAACAAATCGCCAAGTCCTGACGGGATATTTCCGAGGGTATTAAAGGAATTAGGTGATGTAATCAGTGACCCACTAACCGACATCTTTAGGATGTCGGTAAATACTGGCTATGTGCCGAGCCTATGGAAAGTAGCTAATGTGACGCCGATTTTCAAAAAGAGGGACAGGTCAGTCGCTTCAAACTATCGCCCAATTAGCTTAACATCGGCTATAGGCAAGATGCTGGAGTCTATAACAGCCAGGAACATTCGGGAGCATTTAGAGAAACATAGCTTAATTCACGACTCGCAGCATGGGTTCACAAAAGGTAGGTCATGCCTCACCAATCTCTTGTCCTTCTACAATAAAGTATTTGAGGCGGTTGACAGAGATGAAAATTATGATGTAATCTACCTTGATTTTAGTAAAGCGTTTGACAAAGTTCCTCACCAACGACTGTTGCTTAAATTACAGGCTCACGGAGTAGAGGGTAAAGTTTTAAACTGAGTCAAGGCGTAGCTTAGCAATAGGAAGCAAAGAGTGCAAATCAATGGTAAAAGATCTGACTGGGGATGTGTTACGAGTGGGGTCCCACACGGTTCGGTATTAGGTCCACTTTTGTTTATTATTTATGTCAATGACTTTGATACAGGAATTAGTAGTGATGTTAGTAAATTTGCAGATGATACCAGGATCGGTAGAGTAATTGAGTCGGATCAGGACGTTAGTATTCTCCAGGGTGATCTCAACAGATTGTATGAATGGGCGGATAAATGGCAGATGGAGTTCAATGTAGGGAAGTGCAGTATTCTGAGTGTAGGTAGGAACAACCCCTCACATAACTATTGCTTAAATGACACTCTCATAAGCAGGTCTGGGTGCGAGAGGGATTTAGGGGTCTTAGTGAGCTCTGATCTCCGTCCAAGGGCACAATGCATTCAATCTAGAAATCGAGCAAATAGGGTACTGGGATTTATTTCAAGGAGCGTAAGCAACAGAAGCGCCGAAGTCTTCCTCAAACTATATTTAGCATTAGTTAGACCTCATATTGACTATGCGGCTCAGTTCTGGTCACCTTACTATAGAATGGATATCAAAATGTTAGAATCGGTGCAGAGGTGGATGACTAAGATGATTCAATGGTTGAGAAACTTGCCATACGAGGAAAGACTCAAACAGTTAAACTTGCATTCTCTAGAAAGGCGAAGGGTGCGTGGAGACATGCTCGAGCTTTATAAATGGATGAAGGGCTTTAATAAGGGAGATATTCATAAGGTTTTGTTTGTACGAGAACCGGGTAGGACACGAAGTAATGGGCTTAAGCTGGATAAATTCAGATTTAACAAGGACATAGGCAAAAATTGGTTTACCAACAGGGTTGTGGATGAGTGGAATAGGCTTAGCAGTCATGTGGTGAGTGCCAATACAATTGTCACATTCAAAAACAGATTAGATAAATTCATGGACAGCGATACTAGGTGGGGTTAGATACACGGGGTCTTAGGGTCAAAGGAACTGCCTTGTATAGGCCTACCGGCCTCTTGCAGATTCCAACGTTCTTATGTTCTTATGTTCTTACTGCCCCTACTACTACTGATAATAATACTGCTACTACTGCGGGTGAAGTATTCTGGTATGCGGGTGAAGTGTTACTGGTATGCGGGTGAAGTGTTTTCCTGGTATGCGGGTGAAGTGTTTTCACCTCAGGGAACTAGACGTCCCTGCCCTGCATAGTCTCAGGTCACCCTTGGACAAGGTGTAATACTCGATATGTTTCCCGTGCCAGGGTCACGGTGAAGCCTCTGGGCAGCAGCAGTGGTGGATTGGACTGCAGGCAGATGATCTTTTTATGAGACAATGGCTGGAGTTCCAGGGTCCTAGTCAGCTGGACCGTGCCTAATTATTTAGGGCTGCGGTGTAGAGGAGTGTGGCGACCTCTTCACTAAAAAGCCTCCCTGGGAACCAGTTGTCGGTGTGAGCTCCCCGTCCCTCCCCTCTATCGACGTTACTCCCGTCCCTATTCTGCATGATAGCTGGTTCTTGTTTTCTCCTGAAAGAGATGTCTTCCGTGGGCCATTTGAGGTTGCACCTCCCGGCCTCTAGGTAGAGTTTCTGAGGGTTTTTCTTATACTCAAGGAATATTTCAGCTTTTTGGTCTCTCAGGAAGGGCGTCTGATACTCTCTAGAGTTGGTGGAGAACACCTGGTGACAGGTGCCACTGGCGAGGCCTCGAAAGGGTCGCAGAGTTGGGTTAGACGTTTCGGAAAGTGGGAACGAATTGCTGGTTCCTCTCCTCCTTGCCAGCTCTGCTCTGAGTGACTACGCCGGGCCCGTTCTTTGGGACAAAACTTCGAGGACAATACCGTAGAATGGGGTAAGTGGGCCTTTTTTTGTTTTTTTTTCAAAATCAAAATTAAAAGTACAGACATTTTTTTTTGTTCTTTTTGTTGAAAATAAGTAGAACTATACTATGACTATCTGTGATCCTTTTGCAATTCTATATATATGATATGTATATAAACAAATGTAAGGGAGGCAACCAGCTACCCAAGGGCAAGTGAGTGTGAAGTGAAATAAAAAAAAAATTACATTCAAGCACAAATCAATCATCTTTCTCATCAATCACTGAGAATAGAGAGGCAGAGAGAACATCATTTTGTTTTATTTGTGTTGGTTGTTTGGTATTATTAATATCATTAAAATATAGTGTAAAATATCAGGATTTAAAGGTTTTAAAGGAAAGTGCTTTCACCACTGTGTTTTGTTCACCACTGTGTTTGTTTCTCAAGTTCCAAATAAACTTTTTTCTCTGTTATTCCTTTTTTTAATTATTGCTTTTTGTCGAGAACCCTTTTTGTCGATTAATAAGAACCTGATAATGATGACCAGGTCCATGCTGACATTGGTACCCTCTCATCTCTCTCACAACATCATCATCATCATCATCATCAGGTCATCATTCAGAATCAGAGTGCTCAGGTTAACTAGAATCTCAGAGGTGTTGTTTATTGTGTTTTTTAGGATGCAGATGCAGGCTGTGTACTGCATGTGGACCTGCATTGTCGACTTAGCTGACCGACACATGCAGTAGAGTAATGCCGTTGCCACACTGACACCAAAAGTACACCAAACTACTTTGGACTTTATTTGTGCTTGTTTGCTGTCATTTGCAATTTATGTGATCAATTTTTATGTGATCAATGATCAATTACTGTGTTTGGTGCACACTTGTGCTCACCTGCTTTTGCAGCCTTTTCTATTTCTAGGTTTGTTGATTTGTCTAAAGGATGTGTTCCTGTGGTTGCATAGGACTTATTGGACAATTAGAATTGCAGAGCTGCAGAGTTGAGTGGCAGGGTGGTGGATTGGCTTATTAGGGTGTGGTGTTCCAGCTTTTAAAAATTTTCACCTCCATTTTTTTAATTTTCTTTTATAAAATTTCATGGGACCATATACATGTGGGGCTTTGAGGAAGAATCCTCACTAACTTGATGAGGAAGCACACACACTTGGAAAAGCAGCAAGAACACTTGGAGGCTGAATGTCAGCAGACATGGTGTCAGGGCAGGTTCAAGGCTAGTCATGGCTTTAGGCAAATGATCAATAAACTTTGAATGGGTAAAAAATCAATTGGGTTCAATGTACAGTCCATTTGCATATTTAATCTACCTAATATTTATATTTATTTACCTATCTATTATTTATTTATGTACAACCAACCTTAGGATATTCTTAAATTTTTTCGAAGTCATGTCAAAATAAATTTTCTGATTTCTAATGCCTAATTTTTCATTTTAAATGTGTTAAAATAAATAAATATATTCAAAAATTGAAATATATATATATAACTAACCACCAGTTGTGTTCAGAGGCTGTTGTGTTCATGTTCAAAGCTTACCACTTTCTAATGGCTGTAACTACAAAAATAGCTGAAAAGCGCCGGGCTGTTAAAGTCTCTCTCGTGATCGAGGCTTAGGACAAGCGATTGGTCTTTGAGGCGTTTTCAAGACCCTGTGGGAGCTAACTCCCAGTGTTGGAGGCATCTAACACAGCAGTATCTAATTTCCATGCACAATTTTTATCCAACTCAACTTATGGTCACACTTTAAGTTATTTCGAAAGCACTTTTAATATTTGCCCAAACTGTAAACTCGCTTAAATTTATAACAATGCCTTCGAACCTCCGTAAGTGTAACGTCTGTCCCGGACGATTTGCAGCTCAGTACTTCCAGCTGAGTAAAACTTGCCGCCTCTGCATTCAGAGATTACAACTTCAGAAGGCTGTGACTGAATGGAAAGTCAAACATAATGATCTTGAAAAGAAATTCGAAGCCCTTCTGGAATTAGTTTCAAATAATGTGGCAGTGACTCCACCATCGATGGTGGAGAGGCCCTCCACCGAGACTGTGCCCTCTCCAGACGGCCCTCCTGCTTCACTTGAGGACGTGTTACCTGTCTCACACGTTGACTCCCAGCCTGCCTCACAGGCTAACCTCCAGCCTGCCTCACAGGCTAACCCGCAGCCTGTCTTACAGGCTAACCCCCAGCCTGCCTCACAGGACAACAGACAGCCTGCCTCACAGGACAACAGACAGCCTGCTTCACAGGCTGACCCTCAGCCTGCTTCACAGGCTAACCCTCAGCCTGCTTCACAGGCTAACTCCCAGCCTGCCTCACTGGACAACTTCCAGCCTGCCCCACTTAACGCTTCTCTTCCTGCATCACAGGATGTCGGGTTCCAACCTGTAAGGAATGGAGCCAAACCGAAGCAGGCAACCAAAAATTTACTGACCCCCACTACCTTCAATAGGTTCCAGGTGCTGGCAGACACCATGGAGGATGAGTTTGAGACTCGCCTAGTTGGGGACTCCATGGTACGTGGTCAGCTGGTCTAGTTCTGTGGTCGTTCATCAAACGGCCGCAGAAAACGTTACTGCTATCCAGGTGCCAGACTGGACGACATCACTGCAGCGTGCGATGATGTCACGAGAAATGCCGACCTTAACACCCTCTTTGTCATTCACGCGGGGACAAATGACGTAAAGACAACCCGTTCTGAGGAACTGCTTGAGAAATACCGCCGCATGATCAAGCAGTATAAACTTAAAACGGATGCCAGTAACATCATAATCTCAGGAATCCTCCCGAGGGTCGGTGCCGTATCTAGCTTTTACAGTAAGGCCTTCAGCACAAACAACAGACTTCAGTCCCAATGCTCACAAGAAAACGTCCAGTTCGCTTACTTGTGGAACAATTTTTACTACGATTCAGACTTGTTCCTTCCTGATGGCATCCACTTAAACCCTGTTGGAGCAGCCCGTTTCGGGAGGCTGCTTTGTGACCAAGTGGCTCTTCAAAAGCCAAAAAACGCGGAGGCGAGAACACCAGCATCTCCACCGTAAGGGAGCACTCAACCCGCAAAATCCCCGACTCGAATCACATTAAAGTTTGCTATGTAAATGCTCATAGCCTACGTAACAAATTTGAAGATTTAGAAGTCCTCGCAGCTACAAATCATTATCACATCATCGGAGTCACAGAATCTTGGATAGACACTTCAAATATATATTTCATTGCGGGATATAGATTACCGGGTTATACCATTTTTAGTCATGAAAGAGAGAACAGACAGGGTGGAGGCGTTATATTTTATATCCACAACTCTCTCCATCCAGTATCCGTGAAAACAGATATTATAACCAATGCAGACACGGTCTTCATTGAAATTAAAAACAAATCTCGTAAAATAGTAATTAGACTTATCTACAGACCGCCAAGGGAGACTCTTGATATCGACCACGCATTAAGTGAATTATTATTAGAAACAAGTAGCAGTTGCGAGGCAGTAATTGCTGGGGACCTTAACTTGCCAGTTAAAAGATGGGGTGAACCGTTGAACTGTCATACAGGGCTCGACCTGTACACAAAT
>NC_066514.1:7560922-7605922 GCF_024679095.1 Eriocheir sinensis
AGCATTTAATTAATTTTACTCTAATATTGCACCTAAATTAGATAATAATCTACGACCTTCCAACACAGATCCTCTTAGCTTCCTTCGAGGTAACTATCCACATTCAATGGCAATTCCCATAGGTATACCTCAAGATATAATTACTATAATCAACTCCCTTAAAAACAAAAAGTGCAATGTGCATGACATTCCTGTATCTGTCGTCAAAACCAGCAAAAAGCAATTTGCAATACCCTTAACCATACTATTTAATAACTCTATCACTAATGGTAAATTTCCTCAACTGTTTAAACATGCAACTGTTGTCCCTATTTATAAGAAAGGTTCCAAAGATGAAATTAGTAATTATAGACCCATATCTTTACTAAATGTTTTTTCCAAGATTTTTGAAAAGCTAATGAAAAAATTCCTTTTAAACTTTCTTGAAAGTAAAAAATACAAAATACAAATCGGTCCGGTTTTCGCTGCGGCCTAAACACATTCGATGCCTTGAGAACTTTTTCTGAGGAAATCTATTTTAGTTTAGATAAAAAACACAATCATTATTAAGCATCTTCAGTGACTTCACTAAAGCTGTCGATACAGTCAGGCATGCTATATTACTACAAAAGCTACATTACTATGGAATCAGAGGGACTATTCACGACTGGTTCCATGATTATTTATCTCATAGAACCCAATCAACAAAATTTTATAATTCAATATCTACAGCTCTACCCATTCATTACGGTGTTCCGCAGGGCAGTGTTTTGGGTCCAATTCGTTTTCTCTTATATATAAATGATATTACTGAGACATTTACAAACCTTAAAACAATTATATTTGCCGATGACTCAACGATATATATTACTGGTGAAAACCCTGCTGACATGATACATACAGCAAACGCTGACCTACAGATTTTCCATAAATGGTTTCTAAGTAATAGATTAACAGTCAACTTAAATAAAACCTTTTATATGCTATTTACTAATAAGTCACCAACAATTCTTCCATCATTATTTTTTTCCCAGGACATTATATACAGAACTAATAAACATACACTATTAGGCATAACATATGATGATACTATGACCTTTAAGTACCATGTAACAAACCTAATCCTTCCTAATCCTCCAGACTAGTGGCTCTACTGCATCAACTTAAAGAATTAATGCCAACTGATGTTTTGAAAATATTATATAATGTTCATGTCTTACCACATCTGTATTATTGTACACCTATCTGGTGCAGTACCTACCCAACACACTTGTTACCTCTGTTTAGACTACAGTAGAGAATCACAAGAATCATTACAAATAGTGATTTCTTTGCCCACACACAATCTCTCTTTAAAGAAACAAATTCCCTAAAACTTTTTGATATAAATAAGCTACAAATTGGTATTTATATGTATAAAAAGATCAAAAGTGATGAAACTGTAACCTTACAACCACAACATGCATACTTCACACGTACCCATGAAAATTTACCTGTACCTGCTCATAATCTAACTCTTTTCCAACATTATCTTACTTATCTTGGACCTAAAACCTGGAATTCTATCCCTAGCAATATAAAAGATCTGCCTACAATACACTCTTTAAAAAACAACTCAAAACGTCTATTGTTCACAATTATTAAATATACATGTCCATGTCACCATTGTCATACTGTGTCGTCTTTCTTATTAATTATATTATATTGTTGATACACTAATATTTCACCTTCATTATTATTATTTTATTACTATTTTTATTATTACTGTTGTTATTATTATTATTATTATTATTATTATTATTATTATTATTATTATTATTATTATTATTATTATTATTATTATTATCACCATCTTTTATTTTTATATATCTATTATGGATACTCATGTTCAGCGCTCCTTGTTCCTCTGCTGCCCAAAAAGCAGTTTGCTTTACATGGGCTCCCTTAAGTACCTGTAATTATTTATAGGTTTTATTTGTTTGTTTTGTTTGTTAAGGGATAATAAAATGTTTAAATGTTTACAATCGTCTGTGTATAAGCTAAAAAGGACAGGCGGCATGACACAACCTTGAGGGGCTCCTGTATTCGTCACTATTATTTTGGACTTCACATTGCCCAACGTGGTATATTGAGGTCTCTTGGTTAGAAAAAAAAAAATCCACCTTAACACATAGCCATTTACTCCCATCCCCCTCAATTTGTTCAGCAGAATGTGAGGTTGGATGGTACTGAATGCAGAGCTAAAATCTACACACAAAATCGTCGCTTGTGTATTCTGCTTATCCATATGTTTGCTAATATCGTTCACAAGGGTTAAATTGGCATCCTGAACACTTCTATTTTTACAGTAAGCAAACTATATTTTGTCCCTAGTATTGTCTACAATATTACATAAAAAAATCTTTTATATGTCCTCTAAGCATTTCATTATATTTGAAGTTAGAACAACACGCCTAAAATCAATAAAAAACTTTGGGAAATTTCACTTTGGCAATAGGTTTAATTTCTGACTCTTTCCAATTGGTGGGCACCACGCCCTGGTCTATGGAGCCCTGAATCAGTGTCCTCAGCACTGGTGCCAGTTTTTCTGCACAACACTTGAGTGCCCTGGCTGGCACGCCGTCAGGCCCCGTGGCCTTGTCGGCTCTGATCCGCTTCAGGGATTGAGGTACACGTTCATCAGTTACTAAAATCCTTTCATCTGTTCAATTCCGGGTAGCTAACATTTCATCACTACACTCCTCACTAAAATCATATATCTCAAACCTAGCAAAGAAGGAATTAATTTGGTTAACATTATTATTAATGTCTTCCGGATCGGGTATATTTAGCCTTTTATTATATCCACATAGAGTTTTCAATCCTTTCCATGCATCTTTTGTACTATTTGTTTTAAATAGCCCCTCAATCTTTTTCGTGTAGGTGTTTTTTGAGTCAGCTATTTTCCTATTGATTTGTTTTTGCACTGCATTTTGTCGCGTCCGATCACCGTTTACCACAAATCTTCGTTTTTCATTAAGCATGGCTTTCAATTCCTTATTTACCCATGGTTTGTTATTGGGTTATATCTTAATTACTTTTGTAGACACAAGCAGATTTAAACAAAATTGAAAGTACGAATTAAAAATGTCTACGTTGATGTTGATATTCGCCCCATTTTCTATGAGAATAGACCAGTCCGTGCACTCAAAGCATGCCTGTAACCTCATTTTGCTTTCATCGTCCCATTTTATAATTGTTACTTCTCTACATTTTTCTCTTTTCAACACTTGTTTACACACCGGAACACAAAACAACATATTATGGTCTCCATTTCCAAGGGGAGGTCTTTGTAAGACACGGTAGCTTTTCAAACGACCTAATACACCTTTACGCTGTTACTTTTTTGTGTGTGGGAGAGAAAAAAAAAAAAAAACTTTCTAGACACACACACACACACACACACACACACACACACACACACACACACACACAAACACACATTCAACTACACGCCTTCAAAGAATAACATAACACCTGGTTGGGCGGCTACATCCAAAAAGATCTAACCGCCTTGTTAATCTCTTAATTGCTTTTACCTGCTGCCGCTAGTCATATAGGCGTAAACGAGCCCGGTATTTTCAGTCGTAACGAGTATAGATATTTGCCATATCTAGCTATCATCTTTATCTTATGACTAAAATAACCGATCACATTAACGGTTTTACTGAAAAATAATATAAGAACATAAGAACATAAGAACGCAGGAGTCTGCAAGAGGCCGGTAGGCCTGTACGAGGCAGCTCCTTTGACCCTAAGCTCCCGTGTATCTAACCCCACCTAATATCGCTGTCCATGAATTTATCTAGTCAATGTGACAATTGTATTGGCACTCACCACATGACTGCTAAGCCTATTCCACTCATCCACCACCCTATTAGTAAACCAATTTTTGCCTATGTCCCTGTTGAATCTGAATTTATCCAGTTTAAACCCGTTACTTCGTGTCCTACCCGGTTCTCTTACCAACAAAACCTTATGAATGTCTCCCTTATTAAAGCCCTTCATCCATTTATAAACCTCGATCATGTCTCCACGCACCCTTCGCCTTTCTAGAGAATGCAAGTTTAACTGTTTGAGTCTTTCCTCGTATGGCAAGTTTTTCAACCTCTGAATCATCTTAGTCATCCTCCTCTGCACCGATTCTAACATTTTGATATCCATTCTATAGTAGGGTGACCAGAACTGAACCGCATAGTCAAGATGAGGTCTAACTAATGCTAAATATAGTTTGAGGAAGACTTCGGGGCTTCGGTTGCTTACGCTCCTTGAAATAAATCCCAGTACCCTATTAGCTCGATTTCTAGCTTGAATGCATTGTGCCCTTGGACGGAGATCAGAGCTCACTAAGACCCCTAAATCCCTCTCGCACCCAGACCTACTTATGAGAGTGTCATTTAAGCAATAGTTATGTGAGGGATTGTTCCTACCTACACTCAGAATACTGCACTTCCCTACATTGAACTCCATCTGCCATTTATCCGCCCAGTCATATAATCTGTTGAGTTCACCTTGGAGAATACTAGCGTCCTGATCCGACTCAATTACTCTACCGATCTTGGTATCATCTGCAAATTTACTAACATCACTACTAATTCCTGTGTCTAAGTCATTGATATAAATAATAAACAAAAGTGGACCTAATACCGAACCTTGTGGGACCCCACTCGTAACACATCCCCAGTCAGATCTTTTACCAGTGATTTGCACTCTTTGCTTCCTATTGCTAAGCCACGCCTTGACCCAGTTCAAAACTTTACCCTCTACTCCGTGAGCCTGTAATTTAAGCAACAGTCGTTGGTGAGGAACTTTGTCAAACGCTTTACTAAAATCAAGATAGATTACATCATAATTTTCATCTCTGTCAACCGCCTCAAATACTTTATTGTAGAAGGACAAGAGATTGGTGAGGCATGACCTACCTTTTGTGAACCCATGCTGCGAGTCGTGAATTAAGCTATGTTTCTCTAAATGCTCCCGAATGTTCCTGGCTATTATGGACTCCAGCATCTTCCCTATAACCGATGTTAAGCTAATTGGGCGATAGTTTGAAGCAACTGACCTGTCCCCTTTTTTAAAAATCGGCGTCACATTAGCTACTTTCCATAGGCTCGGCACATAGCCAGTATTTACCGACATCTTAAAGATGTCGGTTAGTGGTCCACTGATTATATCACCTAGCTCCTTTAATACCCTCGGAAATATCCCGTCAGGACCTGGCGACTTGTTCTTCTTAAGCTTATCTATCTCATCCTGAACTACTTGCCTGGTAATGATTATATCCCTCAATTTATCGCCATCCCCGCCCTCGTACACCTGAACTCTTTCCGGTATAGTCGTTCGATCCTCCTGTGTGAATACTGACAGGAAGTAGTCGTTCAACAATGTGCTCATATTTTCGTAATTTTCTACTAGCTCCCCTGTGTTTGATTTCAGCGGTCCAATTTTCTCCCGTGTTTTTGTTCTATACATCTGAAAGAAGCCCTTAGGGTTACTTTTCGCCTCATTTGCTACTTTGATCTCATAGTTCTTTTTTGCTATCCTGGTGTTTTCTTAACTAATCTAGATAGTTCGACGTACCGGCCCCTGAGATGTGTTTCCCCATTCTTTATTTTCTGATAAATTCCCTTCTTTAACCCAATCTCGTGTTTTAGTCCACGAGTCATCCACTTAGGATCATTGTTTTCTTTTCTAAGTGTTCGCTGTGGTATATGCTGTTCTTGCCCCTCTACTATTACTCTAACTAAATTATTGTAAGACATTTCTACCTGGTTCTCCTGGCTCTCCAATCCGCAGTTCTGGCCCTCATGAATCCCTAAATTATCCCAGTTTACCCCTTCAAGATATCTTCTAAGCCCCTCGTAGTTTGCTCTTCTAAAATCTGGCACTAACACTGGGTTTGGATCACGGGTTACCGATCTAACCTAAAACGAACCGTTCTGTGATCACTATTTCCTAACTCTCCGCCCACCTCCAACTCACGTAGCAAGTTCCCATTATTGGTTAGGACTAAGTCTAATATGTTATCTCCTCTGGTAGGCTCAGTAACTACCTGCTTAAGGAAATTATCTTGTATAACTTCAAGAAAGTCCTCGGCTTCCAGGTCACCCACTAGATCTTCCCAGTCTATATTCCTATAATTAAAGTCCCCCATTACGCAGACATTTCTACTCATACTCGCCCTGCCAATCTCCTGTAGTAATATACTCGTGTCCTGCCTGTTAAGGTTGGGTGGCCTGTATATAACTCCTAGAGTTAGTTTTTCTTTCCCTTTGTAAACGTCCACCCAAACTGATTCTGAATCCATGTTAGTTTTGACTGAGTTGTTAACTAAACATTTAAGTGAGCGCAACTCCACCTCCCTTTCTGCCCCTTCTGTCTTTGTGAAACATCTGATAACCCGTTATTTCAAATTCTGACCTAAAATTTCTATTAGCAAAGTCTATCCATGTCTCAGTGATCGCTATTATGTCAAAATTTTCTGAACAAGCTTCACCCCTTAGTAAGTCTATCTTGTTTCTGAGGCTCCTGCTGTTAGTATAGAAGATTCTTAGCCCGTCCTCTGTTACTCCTCTAGAATTACTTCTAAGCTGCCTGGTTATATTATGAGCTAGATGTCCCCTCCCATTACTCCTCCCATTGCTCCCATTACTCCTCCCCCCCTCGCCTATACTAAAAAATTCCTCAGGGTACCAAGTGCTCGCTCAAGGGAGTCTGAGAGAGCCTCAACACCCTTGAACGTCAAGTGTATCCCGTCACGGGCGTAGAGGGCGTCGTTGCCAAAGAAGAGGTCCCAATTGTCGACGAACAGCCACCCATTGCGCTCGCAGTGCTCAGCAAGTCTGCTGTTCACTGCTATCGCCCTGGACAGCCATCCATCGCCAACGCCCCTCCTTGGCAGGACGCCACACACTACTGGTGACCCACCAGCGTCACGTATCCTGCCTAACAATTCTCTAAAACGCCTGAGAAGGTCCTCGCTTGGCACACGAGAAACGTCGTTTCCGCCACAGCTGAGAAAGACAATGGGGTTCGATCCTCGCTTGCCATACACGCCTCAATCCTGTCTGATATGGCCCACCCCTGCCCCTGGGAAACACCCTCGTCCTGTTCTTATCCTTGGAGCAAAATACCTGTCAACATAACGAACCTGACTATCACCAACAACAAGAACCCGACGGTCGGAAGGGGGCCAGGAGGGGTGGGTGACGGGGGGCAGGGAGAGCGGGAAGGAAGGGGGGGGACCTGCTGTGAAGAACGAGGAGAAATTGTGGAAGAGGTGGAAGGTGGAAAGGGGAGGAGGAGGAGGAAGAGGAAGAAGGAGAAAGGGAGGGTGGTGGTGGAGGGAGGAATGGACGAGGAGAGGGAGGAGGAAGAGGGGAAAGGGAAGGTAAGGGACAGGTGTTGGAGGGAGGGACGAGCGAGGAGGCGGAGGACAAGGAGGAGAAAGAGGGAGAGGAGGAGGAGGAGGGAGAGTGGGCGGGAAGAGGGAGAGGGGGACGGAAGAGGAAGGCGAGGAATTTGAGGCGGAGGAGGAGGAGGAGGGAGGAGGAGGAGGAGGAGGAGGAGGAGGAGGAGGAGGAGGAGTAGGTGAAAGGGAGAGTGAGGTGGGGAGGGAGGGACGGACGAGGAGAGGGAGGAGGAAGGGGAAGGGAAGGTGAAGGACAGGTGTGGGTGGGAGGGACGAGCGAAGAGGCGGAGGACAAGGAGGAGGACGAGGAAAAAGAGGACGAGGACGTGGAGGAGGAGGAGGAGGAGGAGGAGGAGGAGGAGGAAGAAGAAGATGAGGAGAAGGAGGGTGGGAAGCAGGAGATCGGAGATGGTCGAGGAGGAGGAGGAGGAGGATGGGAGGGGCTGCTGTGTGGTTGAAGACAATACTGGAGGGGAGGAGGACGAGGAAGAAGAGGAAGAGGAAGGGGAGGAGGAGGAGGCGGGGCTTGTTGCTGCTGCACTAACCAGTAAGTGTAGTGTTGTCTGCACATTTATGAAACCAATCCGTTGATATGGGTAAAGTACCAATTTGAAATTATCGTTCTGAGGCAAGTGTAAGCTGCATCGAGGGACTTTTTTTTTACCACGGTCCTGCAGCTTATGCGTTAACGGAATTGTATGGCGAGTCCTGCATGGATGTCAGAAACGTCTGCAAATGGTTTAGGGAGTTTGCAGTTGGTCGTACTGAAATTCACGACGAAGAAAGAAGCGGGCGACCATCAATTTCCGACGAGACTGTCACGAAGGTTGAGCAATTCCTGCGTGAAAATTGGCGGATCACTCTGGATGATCTCCGGAATTTGGTTACAGAGGTTTTCCGAAGGGGTTTTGACGGATAATTTCAATATCGGAAGGTTTGCGCAAGATGGGTCCCGCGAATGCTCACATAAGACAACCAACGACAACGAGTTGACTCTTCCCGTTAATTTCTTCGCCACTATACAGACGAAAATGGCAGCTTTTTGGATTCGACTGTCACAGGTGACGAAACCTGGGCGTTCCACTTCACTCATGAAACCAAACAACAATCACGTGAGTGGCGGCATTCCTCTTCACTCAAGCCGCGAAAATTCAAAACAAATACAGTCTGCCGATTAAGGCATGGCAACTGTGTTTTGGAATCGAAAGGGGGTATTGTTGATCGATTTCATGGCTTCGGGGACCACAATAAAATTTAATGCTGACTGGTACTATGAGACACTGAAAAAGCTGAGACAGGCGATTCAGAACTAGAGAAGAGGAATGTTCAGCAAAGGCATAATCATTCTCCACGATAACGCTCGCCCCCACGTCGCCCGTCAAGCCGTCGCTCCTGCAACAGTTTGGATGGGACATCATCACCCACCAACCATATAGTCCGGACTTGGCACCCAGTGACTGCTGTTACCTCTTTTGTTATATTATTAGTTTTTATAGTAACTGCTGGTAAGTGTTATGTTTGTGATAAGGGCACGAACTGCTATCTCTCCTCAGGTCTGGTGTACCGTTGCCTGTTTTCTCTAGTTGATTGAAGTGGTTGAGATAACACAATAGCCCTTTAAGTTAAGTGATGTGGATTATGTTTTGGCCGATCGGAGCCGTTAAGTTTACTTTGAGTTCACTTAATCTAATCTCTGGTAATTTAAATACTTTTAGCGGTTTAACTATATTAACAGTTTTACAGAATAATTACAGTTTTTGTGAGCAGTCGTACGCACACCCCGAGCAGTGATCTGCTCGGCCCGCCGCCCACTGTCTTCTGCCGGCTTCAGTGGTGGCTGCAGGAATACTCTGGTGCCCAGGCTTGTCAACTCAGCACCGTTCCCACGGCAAGGAGCACCACCTAAGCACAACCTAGCACCTACGTGTTAGTAAACATATTGTGGCGCAGCTGTGCCATGGTGTTGCGACATACAGTCACATATTCACATGTACATTATGATATACACATTACATCCCTCGGTCACCTAAAAGTCGCGACCCCGCGACTCACCGGACCTTAAAAATTAGTGTACCTATCCATGTTACAGTCTCGCAATGTGTACGAACTCAGCGGGGTGGTGCAACTTTTGCCTGAAGAAGGTTGTACAAAGTCAGAGCCCGCTTAACAAGGCAGAACAGGGGGATGACAATGACGAAAAAAATAACCACATAAATAATAATAGAAGGGTAATATACATATGGGGCAAGGTAAACCGGTAGCGAGTCATGGACAGCTGATTCCAATTCCGAGAAATTTGAAAATGTTAGCTTGGAAAGGCTATTTGTTACATACTTCATCCTAGAAAAAGTGAGATTCACTAAACTGTCAATAGGATAGATTAGGATGGCATTTGTGGCTGAAAATCCATGATGGAGCTTCTCCGGAAAGGTTGTCAAATTGACAGAACGTAGGGAACAAGCCACCCGTACCGACAGGTGACCTGCAAACTCTCTATAAGTTGAGCCTTCAGGACAGCCCACTGTCACAAACAATGGTAGTGTGAAAAAGAAGTAGTGAAATCCGGAGAACCTCCTGTGGAAAAGTGATTTAGGGACGGCGTGACGATAGGGGCAAGTCTCTATAGCTTTAAAAGCATCTGATTGGGTCAGCACCACCACGCAGATACCACCTGTCAACGGGAGGAATGCAAAGAGTGACGCTGAGCAAAAATAGATTTGTGATACTCTGTTTTGCAGGTCCCCAGGACTGACACCTGGCCCGTTGCATAGAGCGACAAATCATTACGAATTAATACCACTGTGGCAGGTGAGTCTAGCACCATCACCGAGTTATTGACAGAAAGGGAAGGTTCCAGCTGATAAACCTCAAACACATCCTTTGACCTAAAGGGAACGTGAATCATTATAGCTTCCGACGTCAGGAATGACTCCAGCAAGGGATAGTAGTGGTGTATGGCATGCATATCAAACAAAGGTGTTAGTTGGTGTTCCCCCTCTCCTATTTTTAAAGCTCTTTGCAAATTTTTGACAGGAAAAATAGAAGAAGTAACCCTACCACAGTCTGCATCCACTACATTCTGAATTACCAGTGGATTAGTATGGAGGACAGAGTTGACTGCACTCTTCAAGGCAGGCAAGGCTTTTAAAACAAGTTCCATTTGGTACACATTAGCTATGCCGGTGCACAACTCATTAACGGAAGAGCCTAAGGTTCGAGAATAAGAAGCAATATCCTATACTGCATGCTCAAGTCTGGAAATGTGTAAGGAATTCATCCTAATGGTTTTGTGTTGAATAGCAGCAAGTGAGGCCAAGTGGTTTTACCTATCCCGCAGTTCCTCCACATCCTCATCTAATGCGGTTCCAAACAACATGCGGGAAAGTTGCTCAATCCCATTGATCAAGCCCCGTTTAGTACGGTTAGAAAATGAAAGGGCTGCGTAGTTCTCCAAAGCCATGGTTAGAGTGTCATTCAAGTACGTAATGCGGTCATGCATCAGACGCGTGATACCGTCTACAAGAGCATTGCTATCCATCTGCAGTAAACGGGTACTGGATCCACAGGACATCCTCAACCAGAGAAACCCGGCCCAAATGAGCAGAGAGGGCTCCCGGCTTGAGGTGCGCAGGGTCTGCAGCCAGAACGGAGCGCAGAAGGAAGTGGAAGGCGAGGGGCAACATTTCCTGAAACCAAGCAGAAAACCCTTATTGGCGAGGACGCAGGTTTTACTCGTGCGGTGGAAAGATAGACAAGGCATCGTCAGGCTGAGGCAAAAAGACGGTTCTCGCTGATTCAACTAAAGTCGAATCAAGGACCTCAGGCTGGGCGTCTGTCTTTTTGAGGCGATCACTATGCACAGTTTCATCTGAATTAAAAATGAGGTCATAAAGCTCAAATTTGTGACCACCTAGTTGTCTAATTATCTGGCGTGGGCTCACGAATTTAGGGGACAACTCCGAATGTCTCTCTGGGACTCGAAGCTTAACAAAGTCACCTGGCCGCGCGAATGTCGTCGCGGATTCACTGTCTAGAAACGTACATGCTGGCTCTGGCAGAAACGCCTACTGAAATTCAAAATTTCACTCTAAAGGATTTAGCAGCTGCCCAGCGTCGACATGACGTTTGTGGTAATATAAGCTCTGGAGTCGGGTGATGAAACAAGTCTCCCGCCACTACCTGTGTCTTTTTCACAATTTTTCTTGTCACAGGAGGACGTCTTGTGTCGCTACTGGACCCGCAAAAAGGAGTCTGTCGCAAGTACATAGCCCCAGATGTAGCCTGTAGTCTCTCTCTTACGTTGCTATGAATATCTGTGAAAACTTTGAGTTGAACCTTAAAGTAATCATCTACATTATATACAGGTGAATGAGAACTACTAAGCAGATCATATGGGAGTCTCTTTTCAACCCCAAACATTATGTAGTGGGGAGATTGTCCCGTTGAATCACATACACGGCTGTTTGTGCTTGCTGCAACATATGCTAGCCAGTCCTCCCAGGTATGCTGAAGTTCGCCAACGACCGGGGGCAAGATATCTAAAATTTTCCTATTTGCGCGTTCAACAAGGCCGTTGCTGGCTGGGTGATAACTTACTGTAAAAGTTTGTGTAATGCCAAACTGTTTGTATATTTCTGCTAAAAGTTGATTTCGAAACACGGTTCCATTATCACTTAACAACACTCTAGGTGTGGAGTATGGACAAATTAGATGAGTTATTAGGGCATGAGCAATGGACTTAGCAGATTTATCTTTCACCGGGGCTAACACAACGTACCGCGACAAGTGATCTACACAAACCAAGAGGTACCTAGAGCCCTGGTGGCTGGTGGGAAGCAAGCAAGCAATAGAAGGCCAAAGGCCGGTCAGGGGCAGGTATTCTAGGATCGGTGCAGGCCTAGGCACCGTCCCTTTACACACTGCCATACGCGTCAATATCTACACGCATAGTTGGCCAAAAATAGATCGTTCGGGGCGCTGTTAATGTGCGTTCTATCCCCGCGTCATGAACCAAGTTCAGCACTGCCGGTACATAACACTCCGGTATCACAAACTGTGCGACAGACTTCTTTTTGCGGGTCCAGTAGCGACACAAGACGTCCTCCTGTGACAAGAAAAAATGTGAAAAAGACACAGGTAGTGGCGGGAGACTTGTTTCATCACCCGACTCCAGAGCGTATATTACCACAAACGTCATGTCGACGCTGGGCTGCTGCTAAATCCTTTAGAGTGAAATTTTGAATTTCAGTAGGCGTTTCTGCCACTGAGCCAACAGGTACGTTTCTAGACAGTGAATCCGCGACGACATTCGCGCGGCCAGGTAAATACTTAAAGGTTGGCCAAAATTCCTGAATGGTCACCCAGCAAACAATGACAAGCGGCCCGCCGTCGGCTTAAGAGAGGCCGGGGGTGGCTGAATGCGGGCAGCCATGCCCCCGTTGCGCCTGCGATTGCCCGCTCTGGACTTTAACTTTCAGCAAGGTGAAACGGCGATCGAATTTTCGATTTGACGTATTTCAACTTACATGAATTACGATAATCACTGCCTTAAATGAATTACGTTGAACAAACATTTTAAACAAACTGAATTTCATCAGCATGGAAGAATAATATAAAAGAAAATATATTTAAATGATATTTTCTAACAAAGGTATTATGTAATTCTATTTGTAAATGATATCAAGTTTTCCTAAGATATATGTATTCATGTGGAATGCAAAGATATTATAAATATACCAGTTAGAAAATCGAACATCAAATTTGCAATGTCAGATATTCATGGAGGGCGCCGTCCACTGATGCCGCTTCAGCTTTTTCCACGGGCCAATACTGAAATTATTCCTTGTTTGTAACGGCTATCAAGGAGAAAAATTACTTTTTTGTAATTGTAACAATGTCTGTGTGCCATCAATTTACACTTATATGCCTGGTTGAAAATGCTATTAACTGGCAACCGCGCCATCAGACCGTTGCCATATTATCGTAGTCAGATCATCGTAGTAACTGGTTTCTGACCCATAACAATTGTCAAGAAACACCAATAAATAAGCATTTTATCAATAATTTTATATGAGGCCAGTTTTATGGGTGAAGAAGACAGTTTTTAGGTCGTAAATCGACAAACATAAGAGGATGAGTACGACATCTCGTAACGGAGCGGGCCCGGGCCCGGGCCTGGTCATCTTCAAAACAACGGCCTGGCGGGCTGCCTGGCAGGACCGCCGCCTTCCAAGAAAACTCTCATCTCAACAAAAGGCAAGTAATTCTGATTCTGTTGTAAGTCAAGCTTAGCATTTGTTCATTCTAGTGACAGAGAAGTTCAAAGTAGATGCCAAGACATGGCAGAAGAATCTTACTGGACAAAAAGGAGGCGACTGAAATTTCGTATGTCAGCACATGTAGATTTCCTTCAAAATTCCTCAGTAAACCAAGTTGTTGACTTGTACGACACTAACCAACAGTTATCCGAGTCATGTGCTCACAGTTCAGAAAGCGAAGTGTTGAGTAATGATCATTATGAAGCTGCAAGAACCTCTAATGTAGGTTTTGAGAAAGCCCAAGATCACTGTCTGGACAGAGATTGTTATTCCTCTCCGCTTTCTGATAGCTCAGAAAGCAGCGAGATTAATGTATATGAAACTGATACTCATGACAGTGTTGCAAAAATGATAATTATCCTTGCATGGGAAGGACGGATTTTGAGGGGTGACTGTAGATATATATGGAGCCTAACGAGCAGTTTTTCTTGAGTTTCTGAAAAGAGTGGGATATAATCTGAGTGTACATATTACTTACTTTTAACTAGTTTATGGTGAGTATAGGAGTGATGGCTATTTTTGAATGATTGTGTGTGTTAGATTAGGTATAACATTTTTCTTTACCATTTCAGATTCCACGTTCTTGTGTGAGAGGGGTGCTGACCTCCCAAGACACAGTGAGGTGCATTCTTAGGTATGCTGTGACAAACTCCTTGGCTATGCAGTACAACTGGTGTGGCAAAGGAGAGAAACAGAACTTTGGCATCTTGAAGTTGAAGGACACCATTATCAGTAAGTATAATAGTCAAATTTGCTTGAATTCATCTATCTATTCTATTCTCTCTTACGCCTTGCCTTCCCCCTATAGGGGTGGTCACGGCAGAAAAGCCTCCACCTCTCCTTGTCCATACACTCCCTCCTTGCTTGCTCCAGCCCTCCTCATCCACCAGCAATTCTCTCACACATGTTCTCCTTCACCCTATCCACCCATCTTCCAAGCGGCCTTCCTCTCCTATTACAACCCTCAACTTCACTTACATACACCTTTTTTACAAACTCATCACGCTTCATCCTCTCGACATGGCCAAACCACCTCAATATATTCCTCCTCACCCATTCCACCACCCCCCACTGCACTCCACCTGCATGGGCTCCCATACCACACCTTTCATACACACTCATTACTCACACCCTCCCACCTTGACACAATTCATATGCCCCTCTCAGGTAGCTCATTTACACAGCACACTCTCGACTGCTGTGCCCTTCTTCCATGCCCAGGTCTTTGACCCATATGTCAGTGTTGGAAGGAGAATGCTATTCCTCTGACCCAGCGAGCTTTCCTATCTGGATTTGGACAATAATGCGCAGGCCACCTGTATAGGTGCATAACACGCATATGAAGCCTATCATAAGCTTTCTCCAGATCCATGAAAGCTGCAAACAGTTTTTTTACTCTTTCCCAAGTACTCTTCTACTATCATTTTAATTGCAAATATTTGAGCCACACAACTGTTACCCTTCTTAAACCCTCCTTGCTCTTCACTGATCTTCCCTTCAGTAACCTCCATCAACTTCTTCCATACACTTTTCCTGGCACACTAAGCAACAGGAGTGTGGAGTCGGCTACTTTTGGCCAGAGTCGGAGTCGGTAAAAATACCCCCGATTCCGACTCCCTAGCATAATCATTTATCGTGTAATGTAGTTGTGAAGTTTTTTTTCTTTTACATTATCTAGATGTTGTTTATGTAGAGTACATGTAATTTGGATGTAAATACATGTAAGAAAAAGGACCTCAGGAGAGTCTACCGGCACTATAGGCGGCATCAAAAAAAAAAAAAGATGCAATAGAGGGTGAGGGCCATGGGGGCCGGAGTCGGAGTCGCAACTTTAAAATTTCCTGGAGTCGGAGTCGGAAAATTTCAACTCCGACTCCACACCCCTGCTAAGCAAACTTATCCCCCTATAATTATTACATTAATTTTTACTACCGTGTCCTTTGTGAAAAGGGACAATAATTGCCTTCCTCCTGTCATCTGGTACTTCTCCCTGTCTCCATGCAAGCTCACATATCAAGGACATCCATTCTACCACTGCTTCTCCTCTATATTTTAACATTTCACCAATTATTCCATCTATACCTGCAGATTTGCCACACTTTAGCTTGGCTATTGCTTTCCCTATCCTCCTCTCTATCAATTTCTCTGTTTATACATTCGCTTTCTACCTGTTTCCACACTCATATTTGTCACTATTGCTTCACTTGTAGTCATCTCAATACTCAAGGAATATACCTGAGTGCTGTTTCTTTCATGTGATATATCAGTAATATTTATATACTGTTATTACTATACAAGCCTTGTTAAGATGGTAGTGCAAAAGTAAAGTGTAGGTCAGGGAACCAAACCCTGCAGGTTTCAGAAACTGACCATACTTATTACTTAATAAGGGGAAAAATAGGAACTAATGAAAATAATCATTTTGACAGAAAGTGTGTGCAAGCATCCAGACTACAGGCATTCAACAGCAGCCTCTGTCGAAATCATTATGAAAGAATGGTTCCGCACAGCCAGAGACCGTGATGGAGGGCGACGAAGGAGAGATCGAAGTGCTCCAGACCACTAAAAACAGTGTGAACACACAGAACTAATACTGAGGCTTTGCCAACCGTGAGTGTTAGGTATGCGTGCAGCACATAACATAGGTATCCTGTTAATAACTGAACTTTGGAAATGTTTGCAATTTCTACTACCTCACCTACATACCTGTGTGAATACATGAAATACTTCAGTCATTAATACAAGTAGACTATAGTCTATTCACTTCCTGATTCCTATCCAAGCCAGTAAGAACATGTCACTGTATGTAAGAGGGAGGGAGGGAGACCACACCGACCAACCGGACACCTGCTTCTCCCTCTCACCCACAGTGACGTGCATAACGACCACAAAACCTTCCTTTTCCTTTCTAACATCGTATATTCCCTAAAATCTGAAGGTACTATCGTCTTCAGGGGAGGTTTTTTGTACAAGAACATATGTTTTGTTCTGAATTCAGCTAAAAAAATATCTAAAGGGCTAAATATCTAAAAGGACAAGTTTCTGTTGTGATGTCAGACATTATATAAGAAGCATTACCTGCATCATGTTGAGTTACTTACATATATAAATTAATAAATGACATGTACTTTGCCCTAGTCAGAACTTTAACTCTGTATGAGCCATTCAGTTGCCAAGAGTTTGTGAACAAAAATTTCCTGTGATAATATTTTTTCAATTGTATTTTTAAGCTGATTTTGTGGTGACCTGATGTATAAGAATAATACTCAAATTTCTAGATAGATTGATAGGAAATTTTTAATCCTCTGTACACTCAAATGTTGGACTTAAAAGCTTGTTTTTTTTTCTGGGCTACAAAGCTGTGTCAAGTGTCTGGCATGAGAGGGCCACCTGCCTTGTAAAGGTAACATTGGCCCTATATACTATAAATAGATTGACAAATTTATCTACATCTGAGGTACTCGGTATACAGTAGGGTAAATAGGTTTTGTATTACCACAGATTTGTATTTTATTTTATTTACTCCTGTATTATTCTGGCATCATTAATTTGTGTCCCAGTCAAAGATAAATCTGTGCCACATTATATATTTTTATTATATTGTCACAATATTATTACTCTGATGGAAATGTTATTAGGAATACATATTATATTCTCAGAGTTCTGAGGTATACAGTAGGGTAAGTAGGTTTTGTATTATCGTAAAATTGTATTTTATTTGATTTACTTCTGTATTATTCTGGCATCATTAATTTGTGCCCCAGTCAAACATATTTCTTTGAGCTGCATTATGTACCGTCACAGAATGATTTGTTACTATGGTGGAAATATTATCATTAGGAATATTCTCAGAATCCAAATATGCAGTTTTTTTAGTTATGAGTACTCATATTTTGCTTAAAGTTGGGAACACTGAATATATATATATATATATATATATATATATATATATATATATATATATATATATATATATATATATATATATATATATATATATATATCTATATATATATATATATATATACACACACACACACACACACACACACACACACACACACACACACACAGTTATACCCCAATATACACAAGTGACAGGTTCATAATTATTTTGTACAACAAAGCTATGTTTTAGGGCCATATTACACGTCAAACCCGAGAAGTTTCAGGTCCCTACAAAGGTCGGTTTAGGGGCCATATTACAAGTCCCATCCAAGAATATTCTGGTCCCTACAGAGTTATTCATCCCAAACTCTGAAGGGACCCGAAACTTCTCAGATTGGACTTGTAATGCGGCCCCTAAATCGACCTTTGTAGGCGCCCGAAACTTCTCGGGTTTGACTTGTAATACGGCCCTTAGTTCCAAGTTATCGAAAACATTGTTGAGTTTATATGTACGGAGAATGTTATGAATTAATATATATTCTGATAGTTCCTACATATTTTGTTTTAATTGAACCCTTTTAGTGTTTTTGGACCATTCAGTTATAAGCGGGTTATGGCAGTAATTACCACGTTGGCCCTCCGTAAGCGGCCCTCCGGAGAACCGATGAGCAAGACTGGCAGCGGGCCTCCGTCAACACCCTACGGAGGGCCGCTGGTTTGACATACGGAAGGCCTGCGGAGGGCCGCTCTGTTTTTGTTTGCTGGGCAGGGCCCATGCTTATAAAGAAATTTATGTGAGACGTAAACTGAAACATATCCGAGTATTAACAATGACGAGACATAACCCCCCTCCTTATGTTTCACCCCCTCAACACAACCAGCTCGACATAAGCGAGTATTAGTACATCGTTGCCAACCCCTGAGCTGCACCTAAGAAAGGGATATCAGCTCAAAATAAAATGTTGGAATTTAGTATAATTTGGATGTTAAAAGCATATTGACGTATTGGAAATATGTATAAAATAAAGAAAAGTATTTTCGGGTATTGTTGACGATGCAAAGACCAACATCACATGGAATAATGATAAAATTAAGGACGTAGCCCCTCAAACATGTAAACAAACATTCCCGCGAGCTTCAAGCTAGCAGTCAGCAGCCATGGACAGCCAGCCCCGACCTCTAGAGCCCCTCAGCAGCCAGCGAGGTCAGCAGCAACAGCAGCAGCAGCTACACCAGCAGCAGCAGCTACACCAGGAACAGCAGCAGGAGGGATCACAGCCTCACCCCCAGCCACATCATCATCATCAGCAGCAGGAACAGCTGCCGCAAGGGCGTACACAGTCTCCCGGGTGATCCTGCTGACGGTCTGTTGTGAAGGCCCCAAGTCGTCGCTGCTACACTGCTGCATTTTGCCCGTAGCAAGATACCTCAGTGTTATGAGGACCTTCATCTCAGGGGAGAGGGCTTGGTTCCTGTTTGTAGGAGCAGTCAAGGCCTCACGCACCAAATCGGTCACGAAGAGTATCCCTGCACGGTCCAGGCGGTACCTCTTGATCAATCCCGGGTCCGGAAGTTCATCAAGGACGTCTCTTCGTGCCCGAAAAGTCCTCAGCTGCTGCGGACGCGCACCCACTACCTCCGCCATTTTGACTGTTATGCCTCGCTTAGGTCGACATAAGGATTGCAATGTTACCTCCACCCCGCGCGTAGCTGGCGAGTCAGTTTATGTTCCGCTTAGTTGAAACCTAAGGGTTATGCTTCCCTTATGTCTCGGTGTCCGCCATTTTCTTGATTTATGCCTCACATAAGCGAAACATACTCTTTATAAGTACGGGCCCAGGTACCACCCTGCGAGTCGACCGGTAAGGTTTCTACCCTTAAAAAGCTCGGTGACTGGCGCGTGGTCCGTAAGACAGTGATAGGATATCCAAGGATAATATCCCTAAAATGTTTAAGAGTCCAAACAACCGCTAGGGTTTCTTGACGGATCACTCAATAGTTCGACTCAGCCTGGTTTAAAGTACGACTTGCGTACGCAATGGCGCGAATTTTACCGCGAGCGTCCGGTTGCATCAAAATAGCACCAAGACCTAGGACTGAGGCATCTGTATAAAGTGTAAAAGGGACGTTGTAGTCCGGGAATGCCAAGGCTGGAGCGTTGATTAACGCTGACCTCAAATCTGTAAAACTCTTGTGTTGTGGGGCATTCCAATAAAAAATTACCTCTTTCTTTAAAAGTTGCGTTAAAGGCGAAGCAATTTTGCCAAAACCTTGTATGAAAGGCCTATATTAGCCGGACAACCCAAGGAAAGATCGAACGTTTTCGACGGTCTGTGGTTGCGGAAAATTCTTTATGGTTTTATCGTCCATCGTGTGGATTCCATCTCCATCAACGGTGTGGCCTAAAAAGGTGATTTATGGCTTTAAAAATTCACATTTAGTCAGATTGGCCTTAAGGCCAGCGTCTCTAAGTTTAAGCAGAACTGCTTCTAATTTAGCTAGGTGACTGTCGCCATCCTTGCTACATATGATTAAAGCATCTAAATATGCGTTGACGTCTTTGCTTATCATGTCTGAGAACAATGTGTTGATCATCCTCTGAAAAGTAATGGGTGCGGTTTTGAGGCCGAATGGCATCTTTAATCATTCAAAATGACCGCTAGGGGTACTGAAGGGCGTAATCTCTCTGGATTCAGCTGCCATCGGCACCTGCCAGTACCCACTTAAAAGGTCAAAACTACTGAAAATAGTATTCCCTTGCCCCAGGGACATTAACAAGTCACCTAAAACGGGCTGAGGGTACCTATCATCCTCAGTCACCTCATTTACTTTCCTAAAATCGATGACAGGCCTGAAACTTCTGTCCTTTTTAGGGACTAGGAACAAGGGCGAGTTCCACGGAGATCGGGAATGCTGAATAACACCCTGGTCCAACATTGTTATGGCTTTTTAAGGTGTTACTTTTTTAACGTGGTTAACGACGAGGCGGCCACCAGCCACCATTTTATGTTATGTTATATTAGAGAGAGATAACACCTATATGACACTTCGGAGAGGTCCGTAAGCCGCTGTTCACCACTTTTGTTAACGTCTTTTAAGCGTGACTTTTAATGTGAAACACTTGAAACACTTGAAACACTTTATTGTACTTGCAGAAAATACAAGAGCAAAATATGTTGTAATATACATACAAGCAAGTAGCCCATATAAAACAACATTTTTTGGGCAAAATATGACATATATTTTTTTTTACAACGAATACCCCAAACCAGGCAAAGACAAGGAAAGAAAAATATATACATATATACAGTTATGGCTAGTTGGCCATTAACCCAACAGTATGTACATACTTTGGAAGAGGGAAAGGGAAAAAAGGAGAATGAAAGTAAAAGTATTATTTATTGAGTTGGAACATGATAGGGACTGTTTATATAAGATATATTTAAAGTGTCTAGTATTTAGCTATTTCATATTTTGTATAATATCTTTTAAAAGAACTTATTGTTGGTAAAAGTTTTATATGATTTGGTATTGAATTCCATAGCTTAGGGCCTGAGTAAGATAGGGAATGTTTGAATAATGTTAGATTGTGTTGTGGTGTTGTAAGATTTTCACGAGTGCGTGTTGGATAATTGTGTTGTGGTTATAATGCTGGATGAAAGTTATTTCTTAGAATTTTATACATATAAATTCCAATATGTATTTTATTTAGGTCAAAAAGTTTTAAAATGTTGTTTTCTTTGAAAAGAGGTTGTGTGTGTTCTAGGTGGTCACTCTTTGTTATAATCCTGACAATTTTCTTCTGGAGTCTGAACAATGGCAGTGAGTAGGATAGGTATTGCACCATATCGCTATACAATAACTGAGGTGGGGCAGGACATGGGCATGGTAGAGAATGTTGAGTACGTGTATAGACATGAGATCTTTAACTTGGTGGAGGAGATAAATCAACCGTGGTAATTTGAGACATAGTCCAGATATATGTTGTTTGAATGTCAAGGCTTGGTCAATGGTCACACCCAGTAATGTATGTTGGGTGTTTTTTTGATAACGTCATATTGATACTGTAAGGGGGGTGAACTTTCTGATATTTTGTTGGTGAACAACATATAATATGTTTTATCTAAATTAACAGTTAGTCTGTTATTTACACACCAAACATGGCAAATTTTGAGGTCAGTGTTGGCTCTGTTAATGATATCAATTGGGTCTTTACCAGTAATATATAAAGTGGAGTCGTCAGCTAAAAGTATTGCTTTAAAATTTGAAAATATTTGAGCTAAATCATTAATATACAAAATAAAAAGTATCGGGCCAAGAACACTCCCTTGAGGGACTCCATATACAATAGGTTTAGGTGTGGATGAATAGTTTTGAAATTTGACAGATTGAGTTCTGTTTGTTAGATAATCTGTAAACCATCCATGTATGACACCCCGTATTCCATAATATTCTAGTTTTTTTATAGTAAAATATCATGTCTTACAGTATCAAATGCTTTGGAGAAGTCAATAAAAACGCTAAGTAGTGAAAGTTTAGAGTCCAAAGTAGAATAGATTTCCTCGGTGAAGGAACTCAAAGAGATAAAGGTGCTCAGGCCTTGTCGGAAACCAAACTGTTCTGGGTTTTAAATGGATTTAGCTTCAAGAAATTATATCAAAAACTTTTTCATTATTTTCTCAAAAAAAAGAGTAAATATTGAGCAGATATATTGGTCTGTAATTCCCTTTAATATCTTTAGGACCTTTTTTGTAAATGGGTATAACAGGGACATGTTTCAAGCAATGTGGAAATTTACCATTGGCAATGGATTGGTTAAACAGTATAGCTAATGGTATGGCTACTTGATGCTTATTTGTTTAAATAAGAGATATAGAGATCTCATGTGTATTGCTATTTTTATTTTGCAAGGAGTTGATTATGTTAATTACATCTTGTGGGTATATTGTGGGAACTGCTATAGATGTTGGGTAGTCACCTCGAAAAACCTTAAAGGGTTCTCATTAGATGGTGGGATATTTTTATCTAAGTTAGGGGCAACATTAGTATAGTAGTCATTAAATGCTTCAGCTATTTCTAAAGGATTCTTTAAAATTCTGTTGTTATGGGATATATAGTTTAAGTAATTTTTTTTATGATCGTTTTTTAGTTGATTTATGGTGTTCCATATTTTTCTTGTGTCATTTTTAAAGTTCGAAAATATAGCCATATAATAAGCCTGTTTAGCACTTTTAGTTACTCTGTTTAAGGTATTACGATATTGTTTGTAGTAATTTTCTGAAATAGCACCAATTTTATAGTCTTTGAATAAATTGTTTTTTAGCCTAATATAATTTAGAACAGCTTGTGTTATCCAAGGATTGTTTATTCTTTTGTCAGTTAGATATCTAGTTTTTAACCCGGTAGCAGCGACGGGCCAAATTTGTGCCATGATATAAACCCCAAAAAATAGATGATACATAATCTGATCACAAATGCTTTGATATATATTATGAAATGGTTTGTATGAGGGGTGATTTTTTCTCATTTTTCTCGATTGGAGGGACCATTAAGAAACATGATGCCCGCTGCTACCGGGTTAAAGGAAAACATAGGTTATATATTTCTTTGATTTTAGTAATAAATATATCAAAGTTGTATTTAATGTGTTCTGAGAAAAGGAGATTATTCCAATTTAATGAGTTTAATTTGTGGGAAAAAAGCTGTTTGCCTTCTTGTCCTATATTTCTGAAAGTAAACCTATGTAGTTTACGGTTTGTTGGGGGAATAGCTATGTTAAAAAATATTGGGAGATGGTCCGAGATAGGGAAATGAATAATTCCCGAGGTAAAGTTTCTGTTAAAATTAGTATAAATTTGGTCTAGTAAGGATGGTTGTCCTAGATTACTGCTGTCAGGAAATCTTGTAGGTCTGGCAATATGGGGAGTGAAATTGAGAGATTGGACATTCACAAGGAAATGGTTTGTAGGGATGTGTGTTGTGTGTTCTAACAGGTTAATGTTAAAATCTCCTAAGATTACAAAAGTATTGTTTTTTATAGAATCTTTCAAGAGTGCTTACAAAATATTTGTAAATTCTTCTACAGCTATATGTTTACTGTTTGGTCTATAGATTGCACATATTGTGATATTTAATGGATTCAAGTTTATTCTAATACTATTGATTTCGATGTTTTCATTTACAATTGTTAATTTTTCAACTTGTTCCGATTGAATAATGTTTGAAACAAAATTTTAGACTCCTCCCTGAGGTCGTGTGTTTCTGGTGAGGTGATAGGAGTGATAACCAGCAAATTCATGGTGGTGCTTGTTCCTGTCATTTAGCCAAGTCTCTGTTATTACTAAAATATCCGGAGGTGTTTTAAGACATTTAAGGAATGATCTAATATTGTCACCATTTTTTGATAGTGACCTAGAGTTCATATGCATTATGTTTAAGTTTGTCGTGTTGGGAGATTTGATAAGACTATTGTAAGTATTTATGTCATAATATTTAGATATGGAATCAAAATCCATATGTCCGTGTATTTGATTGACTAATACCATGCCAATGTCTGCACGCTACGTGATCATGATCCAGTTCATTAAGCAGAGTGTGATATAAGTGGGTCATAGAGATAAAGTAGTATGAAAGAGAGAAAGAACAGGAGTATAAAAAAGAGAGGAAGACTTCTTTAGGAAACGCTGCACTTGGTGTGATATAAAAAGACATAACAAAATATATATGACTCATCGTGTAATAAGAAAGAAAATGTTTATCCATGAAGCAATAATGTTAATTGTACAAGAGACACATTGCGTGTAGATATACTCATAGTCACTGTTGCTATGTTCAAGTTATAGTGGATGTAGTAGTGGTGGTAGTAGTGGTAGTAGTGGTGGTAGTTGTAGTAGTAGTAGTGGTGGTAGTAGTAGTTGTAGTAATGGTAGTAGTAGTAATGATAGTAGTAGTAGTAATAGTAGTAGTAGTAGTGGTGGTAGTAGTAGAGGTGGAAATAATGGTAGTAGTGGTAGAGATAGTTGTAGTAGTGATGGAAGTAGTGGTAATAGTGGTTGAAGTAGTAGTAGAAGTAGTGGTAGAAGTAGTGGTAGAAGTAGTGGTAGTAGCGGTAGAAGTAGTGGTAGAAGTGGTAGAAGTAGTGGTAGTACAATAAGAACATAAGAACGCAGGAGTCTACAAGAGCCCGGTAGGCCTGTACGAGGCAGCTCCTTTGACCCTAAGCTCCCGTGTATCTAACCCCACCTAATATCGCTGTCCATGAATTTATCTAGTCTATTTTTGAATGTGACAATTGTATTGGCACTCACCACATGACTGCTAAGCCTATTCCACTCATCCACCACCCTGTTAGTAAACCAATTTTTGCCTATGTCCCTGTTGAATCTGAATTTATCCAGTTTAAACCCATTACTTCGTGTCCTACCCGGTTCTCTTACCAACAAAACCTCATGCATGTCTCCCTTATTAAAGCCCTTCATCCATTTATAAACCTCGATCATGTCTCCACTCACCCTTCGCCTTTCTAGAGAATGCAAGTTTAACTGTTTGAGTCTTTCCTCGTATGGCAAGTTTCTCAACCCCTGAATCATCTTAGTCATCCTCCTCTGCACCGATTCTAACATTTTGATATCCATTCTATAGTAAGGTGACCAGAACTGAACCGCATAGTCAAGATGAGGTCTAACTAATGCTAAATATAGTTTGAGGAAGACTTCAGGGCTTCTGTTGCTTACGCTCCTTGAAATAAATCCCAGTACCCTATTAGCTCGATTTCTAGCTTGAATGCATTGTGCCCTTGGACGGAGATCAGAGCTCACTAAGACCCCTAAATCCCTCTCGCACCCAGACCTGCTTATGGGAGTGTCATTTAAGCAATAGTTATGTGAGGGATTGTTCCTACCTACACTCAGAACACTGCACTTCCCTACATTGAACTCCATCTGCCATTTATCCGCCCAGTCATACAATCTGTTGAGTTCACCTTGGAGAATACTAGCGTCCTGATCCGACTCAATTACTCTACCGATCTTGGTATCATCTGCAAATTTACTAACATCACTACTAATTCCTGTATCTAAGTCATTGATGTAAATAATAAACAAAAGTTGACCTAATACCGAACCTTGTGGGACCCCACTCGTAACACATCCCCAGTCAGATCTTTTACCATTGATTTGCACTCTTTGCTTTCTATTGCTAAGCCACGCCTTGACCCAGTTCAAAACTTTACCCTCTACTCCGTGAGCCTGCAATTTAAGCAACAGTCGTTGGTGAGGAACTTTGTCAAACGCTTTACTAAAATCAAGATAGATTACATCATAATTTTCATCTCTGTCAACCGCCTCAAATACTTTACTGCAGAAGGACAAGGGATTGGTGAGGCATGACCTATCTTTTGTGAACCCATGCTGCGAGTCGTGAATTAAGCTATGTTTCTTTAAATGCTCCCGAATGTTCCTGGCTTTTATGGACTCCAGCATCTTGCCTATAACCGATGTTAAGCTAATTGGGCGATAGTTTGAAGCAACTGACGTGTCCCCCTTTTTAAAAATCGGCGTCACATTAGCTACTTTCCATAGGCTCGGCACATAGCCAGTATTTACCGACATCTTAAAGATGTCGGTTAGTGGGTCACTGAGTACATTACCTAATTCCTTTAATACCCTCGGAAATATCCCGTCAGTACCAGGCGACTTGTTCTTCTTAAGCTTATCAATCTCATCCTGAACTACTTGCTGGTAATGATTATATCCCTCAATTTATCGCCATCCCCGCCCTCGTACACCTGAACTCTTTCCGGTATAGTCGTTCGATCCTCCTGTGTGAATACTGAAAGGAAGTAGTCGTTCAACAATGTGCTCATATTTTCGTAATTTTCTACTAGCTCCCCTGTGTTTGTTTTCAGCGGTCCAATTTTCTCCCGTGTTTTTGTTCTATACATCTGAAAGAAGCCCTTAGGATTACTTTTCGCCTCATTTGCTACTTTGATCTCATAGTTCCTTTTTGCTATCCTGGTGTTTTTCTTAACTAATCTAGATAGTTCGACGTACCGGCCCCTGAGATGTGTTTCACCATTCTTTATTTTCTGATAAATTCCCTTCCTTAACCCAATCTCGTGTTTTAGTCCACGAGTCATCCACTTAGGATCATTGTTTTCTTTTCTAAGTGTTCGCTGTGGTATATGCTGTCCTTGCCCCTCTACTATTACTCTAACTAAGTTATTGTAAGACATTTCTACCTGGTTCTCCTGGCTCTCCAATCCGCAGTTCTGTCCCTCATGAATCCCTAAATTATCCCAGTTTACCCCTTCAAGATGTCTTCGAAGCCCCTCGTAATTTGCTCTTCTGAAATCTAGCACTAACACTGGGCTTGGTTCGCGGGTTACCGCCCAGTCTAAGCTAAAACGAACCGTTCTGTGATCACTATTTCCTAACTCTCCGCCCACCTCCAACTCACGTAGCAAGTTCCCATTATTGGTTAGGACTAAGTCTAATATGTTATCTCCTCTGGTAGGCTCAGTAACTACCTGCTTAAGGAAATTATCTTGTATAACTACAAGAAAGTCCTCGGCTTCCAGGTCACCCACTAGGTCTTCCCAGTCTATATTCCTATAATTAAAGTCCCCCTTACGCAGACATTTCTATTCATACTCGCCCTGCCAATCTCCTGTAGTAATATACTCGTGTCCTGCCTGTTAAGGTTGGGTGGCCTGTGCATAACTCCTAGAGTTAGTTGTTCTTTTCCCTTGTAAACGTCCACCCAAACTGATTCTGAATCCATGTTAGTTTTGACTGAATTGTTAACTAAACATTTAAGTGAGTCTTTAACATATAGCGCAACTCCACCTCCATTTCTGCCCCTCCTGTCTTTGTGAAACATCTGATAACCCGTTATTTCAAATTCTGATCTTAAATTTCTATTAGCAGTGTCTATCCATGTCTCAGTGATCGCTATTATGTCAAATTTTTCTGAACAAGCTTCACCCCTTAGTAAGTCTATCTTGTTTCTGAGGCTCCTGCTGTTGGTAGAAGTTTTAGTAGCAATAGGGAATAGAAGTAGGATTAGTAAGGTAGTAGTAGGAGTAGAAAGGTAGTAAGGTAGTAGTAGTAGTAGCAAGGTAGTAGTAGTAGTAGTAGCAAGGTAGTAGTAGTAGTAGCAAGGTAGTAGTAATAGTAGTAAGGTAGTAGTAGTAGTCCTTCACACCGACCTCTCCTGTCTCTTCCCCCCCCACCCGCTCTTCACACTCTACGCCCCAGCCCCCGGCCCCCTCGCTCCCCACCGCACCAACCGCCCCTTTGTTTCTCTCACCTCTGAAACCTCGCTGACAAGCTGACACAAACAAATTTCTCCACACACCACTAATAATCTCTCCCTCCCAACTCTCTCTCTCTCTCTCTCTCTCTCTCTCTCTTTCACCCTTTGAAAACAATGTGTCAGCCTGTTGTATTAAATATAAACTTATCTATATATCTGTAAATATCGCTAAATTAATAGGAATATTAATAACAGTGTCATTCCACAGTATAGAGCATTACTACTTTCAATCATAATCAATAATCAGTCATTATTACTACATGTACTACCAATATTCCTGTTGTCATTAATATCAATATCTATAATTTTATAAATGCCTGACCCTCCAAACCAAAGAAGATGCTGCGTTTGTACAAAAGAAGATCACAGATGTATAAATTGTGCATGTGTTAAGGAGAAAAGACGCTGTACGAACTGTCAGAAGAGTGATAGGTGCCAAAATCCCCTGGGCATGGATCAGAGCTGGGAGGATAACGATGAAGCGCGACACCGCGGGGACATTGAGGGCCGCCGGGGGAGGAGTGAGCGGGGGGAGGGGGTGACGGAGGGAGCTGCTGCACAACCGCCACCTCCATATCCCCCTCAACCGGTAACATTGGCACCTCCAATGCTGCCACTGCCAACACCACTACCACCACCCCCTCATCACTCTTCTTCTTCGACTGGACAGGGCGCGACGGAGGTCGGGGGAAGCTTTGCTTGGAAGTGGCTAGCGGAGGGGGAAGCAACGAGGTGGGTGGATGACACATACCTTGAAGTTGTTGGGTGGTCTGCAAGAAATCTTTTTGAACCACCCAGATGTGAAGCCACGACATTTATCATCAAAGAAATTGTCACCCTGTTAAATAACTACATCCAGAACACACCACTGGCGCCCCTATCCCTGAAAATTGTATTCACTCTCCCCCATCTCTTCTCCAAAAAGCACACCCAAAAACCAAACAAGCCGAAAATATCGAGGCATTAAGAAGGCTAGTTGCCTTGTGGCAAACTAACGAGTTAGATGCCCTCCTTGGAGAAGCCAGGGCCATACAGGAGAGGCTCCCCGGACTCCAACAAAACAACACCTCCACAGAAGACAGGGCCCGGAAGTTTGCAGACAAAATGCGACAAGGCAACGTTGCGTCTGCAACACGAGCCTTGTCAGAAAATTCCACACGGGGTGTGCTTCCACTCACCAGGGACACGATCAATCAACTCAAGGAAAAACATCCTCCACCAAGTGACCTGAAGGGACTGAGACTGGCAGGATGCCACCAACCACCGAATCCAGTTATATACGAAAGGATAACAGAAGAGATGGTGTGGAAGAAGGCCCTCCAGATTCGTGGCAGCGCGGGGCCCTCGGGACTTGATGCGCGGGGATGGCGAAGCTTGCTGAGCAGCGCCAACTTTGGCAATGCAGCTGGTGACTTGCGCAACACCATTGCAGCACTGGCAAGAAAACTCGCCTCCTCCAACTGCCACTATGTGGACGCCCTGACTGCATGCCGCCTCATTCCCCTGGACAAGAGGCCGGGATGCAGGCCTATAGGGGTCGGAGAAGTCCTGCGGCGCATCGTAGGCAAATGCATCATGGCTGTCGTCAAAGAAGATGTGAGAATGGCAGGGAACCTCCAAGTTTGTGCGGGGCAGCAGGCAGGAGAAGCAGCAGTCCATGCCATGCAGGAGATATTTGACCACGTGGAGTGCGAAGCAGTGCTTCTTGTTGACGCCAAAAATGCCTTCAACACAATAAATAGAAAGACTATGATACACAACATTAAAACCAAGTGCCCTAGCTTAGCAAAGTATGTCGAAAACACCTATACATACCCGACCGACTTATACATAAATAGCCACAGTGGAAAAGTGAAAGTGTTAAAATCATCTGAGGGAACAACACAAGGTGACCCAATAGCCATGGTTATGTACGCCCTGGGCCTGGGCCCAGCTCCTTTGACCCTAAGCTCCCATGTATCTAACCCCACCTAATATCGCTGTCCATGAATTTATGTAATCTATTTTTGAATATGACAATTGTAATGGCACTCACCACATGACTGCTAAGCCTATTCCACTCATCCACCACTCTGTTAGTAAACCAATTTTTGCCTTTGTCCCTGTTGAATCTGAGTTTATCCAGTTTTAACCCATTACTTCGTGTTCTACTAAGTTCTCTTACCAACAAAACCTTATGAATATCCCCCTTATTAAAGCCCTTCATCCATTTATAAACCTCGATCATGTCTCCATGCACCCTTCGCCTTTCTAGAAAATGCAAGTTTAACTGTTTGATTCTTTCCTCGTATGGTAAGTTTCTCAATCCCTGAATCATCTCAGTCATCCTCCTCTGCACCGATTCTAACATTTTGATATCCATTCTATAGTAAGGTGACCAGAACTGAACCGCATCGTCCAGATGAGGTCTAACTAATGCTAAATATAGTTTAAGGAAGACTTCGGCGCTTCTGTTGCTTATGCTTCTTGAAATAAATCCCAGTACCCTATTTGCTCGATTTCTAGCTTGAATACATTGTGCCCTTGGACGGAGATCAGAGTTCACTAAGACCCCTAAATCCCTCTCGCACCCAGACCTACTTATGGGAGTGTCATTTAAGCAATAGTTATGTGAGTTGTTGTTCCTACCTACACTCAGAATACTGCAGTTCCCTACATTGAACTCCATCTGCCATTTATCCGCCCAGTCATACAATCTGGTTAGTTCATCCTGGAGAATACTAGCGTCCTGATCCGACTCAATTGCTCTACCGATCTTGGTATCATCTGCAAACTTACTGGCATCACTACTAATTCCTGTATCTCTAAGTCACTGATATAAATAATGGACAGAAGTGGACCTAATACCGAATCTTGTGGGACCCAGCTCGTAACACATCCCCAGTCAGATATTTTACCATTGATTTGTACTCTTTGCTTCCTATTGCTAAGCCACGCCTTGACCCAGTTCAAAACTTTACCCTCTACTCCGTGTGTGTAATTTAAGCAACAGTCGTTGGTGAGGAACTTTGTCAAACGCTTTACTAAAATCAAGATAGATTACATCATAATTTTCATCTATGTCTACCGCCTCAAATACTTTATTGTAGAAGGACAAGAGATTGGTGAGGCATGACCTACCTTTCGTGAACCCATGCTGCGAGTCGTGAATTAAGCTGTGTTTCTCTAGATGATCCAGAATGTTCCTGGCTATTATCAACTCCAGAATCTTGCCTACAACCGACGTTAAGCTAATTGGGCGATAGTTTGAAGCATCTGACCTGTCCCCTTTTGAAATCGGCGTCACATTATTTAATTTCCATATGCTGGGCACATAGCCAGTATTTACTGACATCTTAAAGATGTCGGTTAGTGGGTCACTGAGTACATCACTATATTCCTAAATACCCTCGGAAAAATCCCGTCAGGACCTGGCGACTTCTTCTTCTTAAGCTTATCTATCTCATCCTGAACTACTTGCCTGGTAATGATTATATTCCTCAATTTAACGCCATCCCCGCTCTCGTACACCTGAACCCTTTCCGGAATGGTCGTTCGATCCTCTTGTGTGAATACTGAAAGGAAGTAGTCGTTCAACAATGTGCTCATATTATCGTAAATTTCTACTAGCTCCCCTGTGTTTGTTTTCTGCGGTCCAATTTTCTCCCGTGTTTTTTTTATCTATACATCTGAAAGAAGCCCATATGATTACTTTTCGCCTCATTTGCTACTTTGATTTCATAGTTCCTTTTTGCTATCCTGGTGTTTTTCTTCACTAATCTAGATAGTTCGACGTACCGGCACCTGAGATTTGTTTCACCATTCTTTATTTTCTGATAAATTCCCTTCTTTAACCCTATCTCGTGTTTTAGTCCACGAGTCATCCACTTAGGGTCATTGTTTTCTTTTCTAAGTGTTCGCTGGGGCATATGCTGTCCTTGCCCCTCTACTATTACTCTAACTAAATTACTGTAATACATTTCTTCCTGGTTCTCCTGGCTCACCAACCCACAGTTCTGGACCTCATGAATCCCTAAATTTTCCCAGTTTACCCCTTCAAGATGTCTTCGAAGCCCCTCGTAATTTGCTCTTCTGTAATCTTGCACTAACACTGGGTTTGGTTCGCGGGTTACCGCCCACTCTAAGCTAAAACGAACCGTTCTGTGGTCACTATCTCCTAACTCTCCGCCCACCTCCAACTCACGTAGCAAGTTTCCATTATTAGTTAGGACTAAGTATAATATGTTATCTGCTCTTTTAGGCTCAGTAACTACCTGCTTAAGGAAATTATCTTGTATACTTTCAAGAAAATCCTCGGCTTCCAAGTCACCCACTAGGTCTTCCCAGTCTATATTCCTATAATTAAAGTCCCCCATTACCCAGACATTTTTACTCCTACTCGCCCTGCCAATCTCTTGTAGTAGTATACTCGTGTCCTGCCTGTTAAGGCTGGGTGGCCTGTACAGAACCCTTAGAGATAGTTGTTCTTTTCCCTTGTAAACGTCCACCCAAACTGATTCTGAATCCATGTTAGTTTTGACTGAATTGTTAACTGAACATTTAAGTGAGTCTTTAACATATAGCGCAACTTCACCTCCCCTTCCTCTCCCTCTGTCGTTGTGAAACATCTGATAACCCGTTATTTCAAATTCCGATCTAAAATTTATATTGGCAGTGTCTATCCATAATTGAAAGCAAGATTATGATCTGATACATACATTTAAACAAAGATATATTCCCACAGTCAATAGCTCCAATAACTCTTGGGAACTTCTCACCAGTGCAAGTATCCATAATTAACAAAATGCATACCAGTGGTTGACATTAGAGATCATGATGAGCTGTTCATTACTCTTTGTAGCCATTTGTTGTAACTTTCTCAATTCTGTTTTTTTTTTTTTTTTTATTATTTAGACAAAACAATATTGCTACTAAGTAGATAACCAATCACAGCAAAAATATTGACCTACTTCCACAGAAATAGTAACCTATTACCACTTAACTATTTTTTTATGTAATAAAGTAGTAATTTGCAATAAAATAGCTATCAGGGTGGGATGCTTATCATATTGAAATTATCATAAAAATATTATCCATCACCAAAACAAAATAAGTAAAGTTAATCTTTATGTATGCCTCTCCCTCAGGCCTGTATATATATATATATATATATATATATATATATATATATATATATATATATATATATATATATATATATATATATATATATATATATATATATATATATATATATATATATATATATATATATATATATATATATATATATATATATATATATATATATATATATATATATATATATATATATATATATATATATATATATATATATATATATATATATATATATATATATATATATATATATATATATATATATATATATATATATATATATATATATATATATATATATATATATATAGACATATGATGAATGATTGATCATTGGGGCGTGGTATCTTGGCGCCGCAACTGCAGGGTCATATGCCGCCAGATCTATTGCATTTTAAATGATTTGTATTTTAGAACTTTAATAAACCGGTAAAATAAAACCTGATAAAAAAACCAATCAAAACTATATAAAACTAATTATAAATTAAAAACGTTATAAAAAAATAAAGTAATAGAACTATATAAAACCGGTTAAAAATAAAATATAAGATAAAAACAATGATAGAAAGTCAATTAAAACCTACATTTTAAGGATGCCAGCTTCCTGTAGGAAGCCAAGAACAGCATATCCTAGGGAGAGTGCCTTCTCCCCCAGCACCAGTGAGAGAGGGAAACTCCTCTCTCCGCCCCAACACAGGGGGAGGTACCGCTCTCGCAGGTCCCTCAGACTGGGGCACTCGACCAGCAAGTGCATAACAGTCAGGGGGACCAAACCGTCATCACAGTAGTACTGAACTCCCCGAAACATGAGGAAACTATGTTTGTATCGAGTGTGACCCACCCTAAGGCGGGTCAGAGTAGTCTCCTTCTTTCGATTCCTATTATGGGAGTACGACCAAGGACGCACAGGCCTGGTTGTGACTTCCCCCATCTTTGTCGTGGCAGTAACAGCCGCCCACCTGCGCTGCCACACACTCTTAAAAGGAGACCGCACGGTAGGATTCAAATATCTAAGTGGAAGAGGGCACTGTGAGGGAGGACGAGAAGCAACGGCCCGCGTTACCTCATCGGCCTACTCATTACCACGCACAGAGACGTGGGCAGGTACCCAACAGAAGGCCACCTGATGCCCACGTCTTTTTGCTAGAACTAGCCAGCTAAAAATATCTAAAATTATAGGGTAGGTGTTCCTAAAATCTCCTATTGCGGTCAGGGCTGCCTGTGAGTCAGAGTAGACAAAATAGGTTTCGGCGGGTAGAGTGAAGATGGTGGGAATAGCTAAAAAAGAAAAAAAAAATGGCAGATAGCGCTGGGGTAAAAATTGAGGCAATAGCGGGCAGAGTTTCGGAACGGGAAAAGTCAGGAAAGACAGCTCCAAATCCAACGCCGTTGATAATGATGCTTATTGGAGCGTTCATTTTGGCGGCGCAACTTCTTGGTCATATGGCGGCGAATTTAATACAGATGTATTATACTCTACAACAATAAAACCGGGAAAAACAACACCAATAAAACTATATGAAACCACTTAAAAATTATAAACGTTATAAAAAAATGCCTTAATAGATCTATATGAAACCGGTTAAAAACAAAATGAAAGATAAAAACAACAATAGAATGTTAACAAAACCTACAGGAGGTTAAAGAAGCCAACCTCCTGTAGGAAGCCATAAACGTCATGTACCGGGGAGAGTGCCTTCTACCGCAGCACCGGAGAGAGAGAGAGAGAGATAGATAGATAGAGAGAGAGAGAGAGAGAGAGAGAGAGAGAGAGAGAGAGAGAGAGAGAGAGAGAGAGAGAGAGAGAGAGAGAGAGAGAGAGAGAGAGAGAGAGAGAGAGAGAGAGAGAGACTCCCATCTCCACCCTGACACCGGGTGAGGTACCGCTCTCGCAGGTCCCCCAGACTTGGCCACTCGACCAGCAAGTGCCGGAGCGTCAAGGAGACAAAACAATCATCACAGTAGGGCTGGACACTCCGGGACATGAGGAAGCTATGTGTGTATCGAGTATGACCCACCCTAAGGCGGGCCATGATAGTCTCCTTTTTACGACTTTTTATGTGGGAGTATGACCAGGGACGCACAGCCCTGGTTGTGACCTCCCCCATCTTTGTCGTGGCAAGGACAGCCTCCCACCTGTGCTGCCACACCCTCTGGAGTGCAGACCGCATGGTGGGATTCAAATCCCTAGTTGGGAGAGCGCACTGTAATGGAGAACAGGAAGCAATGGCCCGCGCCACCTCATCGGCCTCCTCATTACCACGCAGAGACGTGGGCAGGTACCCAACAGAAGGTCACCTGGTGCCCACGCCTATTTGCTAAAACTAACCAGGTAAAATTATCTAACAATAATTATCTAGCGAATAAGGCTGCCTGTGAGTTGGAGTAGACAGGAAACCTATCGACAGGCAAAGTGAAGATGGTTCGAATGGCTAAAAGAATGGCAGATAGTTCTGCAGTAAAAATTGAGGCTAGTGCAGGTAAGGTTCCAGAACAGAAAAAGTCTGGAAAGACACCTCCAAATCCAACGCCAGCATCGGATTTGGAGCCTTCCGTATATACTGGTACAGATGTGATGTGACTAGCGTTTGGGACAAGAACAGCTGTCGAGCAGTTCCCGCTGAGATGCTTGCTTTGTTAAGGTTGAAGTACCGGCAGAAATGTATAGTTGGGAACCGAACTCCCATGGTGTGATGGGGGGTATCTGAAGAACTGCTGTTGAGAAGTACGGTAGTTAGAGGTCCCCAATGGTTTTCCGGACACGGAGCCCAAAGGGGCGGGGTAAGAGAGGCTTGTTTCTGTATAAAATATTTTCATTGATGTCTATGACAATGGTGTAGGCAGGGTTGTTAGGATGGCGTTGTAATCTGTTCCAATATTTAATAAGAAGTTCGTCTCTCTGCAAGTCTAAAGGTGGCACTCCTGCGTCGACTAAAAGACTTGATATAGGGGATGATCTAAAAGCACCGATTGACAATCGAACTGCAGCGTGATGGACTGCATCAAGTGTGCGGAGGTGGCCGGTTGTTGCCGATGTGTATACTTCGCAGCCATAGGATAGTCTTGACCCCGATGAGTGCCTGGAAGAGGCGTAGGCGTATAGTGCGGTCAGCGACCCATGAAGTGCATGACAGAACATGGAAGGGATTGAGGGATCTCATGCACTTTGTTTTTAAGGTTTTTAGGTGTGGAAGCCATGTGAGACGCCTGTCAAAAGTGAGTCCCAAGAACATGTGTTCTTCCACAAAAGGTAGACGTAAACCGCACATGATGAGATCAGGGTCTGGATGGTGGCCTCTTAGGCGGCAAAAGTGCATGGCAACCGATTTAGATGGTGAGAATCGGAAGCCATGATTCTCTCCCCATCTGGATATTCTGTGGATGGCATGTTGCAATCTTCGCTCCGCGGTGGACATCCGAGACGCTGAGTACCAGATTGCCAGGTCGTCGACATAGACCGCCTTGGAGACCGGCCCAACATACTAGACTTCTTCCTTACCTCTAACCCTTCTGCTTACCCTGTCAAACTGTTCTCTCCGTTGGGCTCCTCCGATCACAATCGTATTTCTGTATCCTGTCCCATCGCTCCTGTACACCCTCTGGACCCACCTAAGAGGCGATGCTTCTGGCATTTTGCTTCAGCTTGGTGGGACTACCTGAGGATATACTTTTCCGATTTCCCGTGAAATGATTACTGCTTCCAGGATAGAGACCCCTCTGTGTGTGCCCAGCGCATCACAGAAGTGATTGTCTCAGGAATGGAGGCATACATTCCACATACTTTATCTACTCACCATGCTAAAAAGCCTTGGTTTAATCACGTTTGTTCTCGTGCTCTCAAAAATGGAGAGGCACCTCACAAAATGTACCAGAGTCTTCAAACTCCCGCTAACCATGACCTTTACATTTCCGCCCGGAATCGTGCCAAATCTATTATTCGACTTACCAAAAACTCCTTTATTCATAGGAAATGTCAACACCTTGCTTGCTCAAATTTTTCCAGTCTTCTGGTACTTAGCCAAAAATATCTTCTCCAATTTCACTATTTCCTATTTCCCGCCTCTTCTTAATCCAGATGGCAGCACTGCCGTCTCTTCTATATCTAAGGCTGAACTCTTCGCTCAAACTTTCTGTAAGAACTCCACTCTGGACGATTCTCGGCATATTCCTCTTGCTCATCCCCCCCTCCGACTTCTTTATGCCTGTCTTTAAGATTCTTCCTAATGATGTTTTCTTTGCCCTCTCTGGCCTCAACTCTCAGAAGGCTTATGGACCTGATGGAGTGCCTCCTATTGTCCTTAACCCGGCAGCGTCGGTGGACCCATTTTTGGGCTCCCGCGAGTCGGTCCGCTGACACGGCGGACCCAGTTTTGGGCTCGGCTCAAAACGCTTAATTCGTGGTGGTTGAGTATTTGTCATAGGTGGTGTTGTAAGTTCATGGCAGACTGAATTAGATATCCATACAGTAATCACTTGTCAAATTCTCTAAAGTAGACAACAAGCGACTCTCGGCTAGATGCCACGTGTTTGAGTTTGAGTATAAGTAAATATTTTTAACGGCTTTATGGTTATGAGATGAGTACTCTGATATACGTTCTATGCTTTTTTTTCAGTCTCAAAATGCAGTGTAGTGGTGCCGTTTCTCGGCCACATCTCGGCCGACGCCCACGGGTTAAGAGAGCAAGAAGATCGCCAGTAGAACGCCCCTTGCGAAACACATACTGGCGATCAGATAGGAGGTTAGAAGTGGAAAGGTGCTTTTGAATCTTCCGGTTAAGGATTGATTCAAAAGTTTTAGATAGACATGAAAGTAAAGCTATAGGGCATTAGTTTGAGGGATTGGAACGGTCACCTTTCTTAGGCACAGGCTGTACAAAGACATACTCCCAGTATGAAGGAAAGGTAGATGTTGATAGGCAGACACGAAAGAGTTTGACCAGGCAGGGTGTCAGCACGAAAGCAGAGTTTTAAAGGACAACGGGAGGCACTCCGTCAGGTCCATAAGCCTTCTGAGAGTTGAGGCCAGAGAGGGCATAGAAAACATCATTTGGAAGAATCTTAATAACAGGCATAAAGGAGTCAGAGGGGGGATGAGTAGGAAGAATATGCCAAGAATCGTCCAGGGGGTACTTCTTACAGAAAGTTTGAGCGAAGAGTTCAGCTTTAGAGACAGATGAGACGGCAGTGCTGCCGTCAGGGTTAAGGAGAGGAGGGAAAGATTAAGAAGTGAAATTCGAGGAGATATTTTTGGCTAGATGCCAGAAGTCACAGGAAGAATTAGAAGAAGCAAGGTGTTGACATTTTTTATTAATGAAAGAAGTTTTCGTAAGTCGGAGAATAGATTTGGCACGATTCCGGGCTAAAATGTAAAGATCAAATTTATCGGGAGTTCGAAGGCTCTCTATCTTTAATAGCACGAGAACAAGCATGATTAAATCAAGGCTTTTTAGCATGAGGAGTAGAGAAATTACGGAATGTATGCCTCCATTCCAGAGACAATCAACTCTGTGATGCGCTAAGCACACACAGAGGGGTTTCTCTCCTGGAAGCAGTAATCATTCCACGGGAAATCGGAAAAGTACATCCTCAGGTCGTCCCACCGAGCTGAAGCAAAATGCCAGAAGCATCGCCTCTTCGGTGGGTCCAGAGGATGTACAGTAGCGATAAGACAGGATACTGAAATAAGGTTATGATCGGAGGAGCCCAACGGAGAGAACAGTTTGACAGAGTAAGCAGAAGGATTAGAGGTAAGGAAGAGGTCTAGAATGTTGGGCCTGTCTCCAAGACGGTCGGGAATACGAGTAGGGTGCTGAACCAACTGCTCTAGGTCGTTGAGGAGAGCAAAGTTGTAGGCTTGTTCACCAGGCTGGTCAGTGAAAGAGGATGAAATCCAAAGCTGGTGGTGAACATTGAAATCTCCCAAGATGGAGATTTCAGGAAAGGGAGAGTGAGTCAAGATGTGCTCCACTTTAGAGTTCAAATAGTCAAAGAATTTTACATAGTTAGTAGAGTTAGGCGAGAGATAAACAGCACAGATGTATTTAGTAATATAATGACAATGAAGTCTTAGACAGATGGTGGAAAATTCAGAAGAGTCAAGGTCGTGGGCACGAGAATAAGTGATGTCGTTGAGCACGTAGGCGCAACATCCAGCTTTAGATTTGAATTTAGGATAGAGATAGTAGGAGGGAACAGAGTAGAGGTTGCTGTCAGTGGCCTCAGAAACCGGTATTTTGGTTAGGAAGAGGAGAGGTTTAGAGGAGAGATGGTTTTGCACAGAATGAAAATCAGAACGAAGACCGCGAATGTTGCAGAAATTGATAAGGAGAAGGTTCGAGGTCGGCAGCCAGAAGATGAGTCCTCCTGGGAATTGTGCCCCCAGGCGGGGACTCCGAGGCAGTGTTTTCGTTAGCCATTTTGAATTTTGAATTTTGGGATAAGGTGTGTGTTGTGTGAATGTAGTGTGGTGTAGAAAGAAAGAGGAACTGTCTTTTGACTTTTGAGAGCATGCTGAACTGCTCTCTGGTGTTGATGAGACTAAAGGAAACAGTTAGTGAGGACATGGGAAGGGTCTTTGAAGGGCTTCAGCACCTCCTCGCTTCCCATATATCCTCATCAGGAGTAGCCCACGCCCGTTCGGTAGGTGTCTTCCTACTCCTGATATATATATATATATATATATATATATATATATATATATATATATATATATATATATATCTATATATATATATATATATATATATATATATATTAATAAACACGCGGTGGGCACCATGGAAAATGATGCTACTATGTAAGGAACACCTTGCGATGCTAGGCTACACACATATTACACGGATTATTTTAATAGCGTAATAGTTCGTGTGTGTGTGTGTGTGTGTGTGTGTGTGTGTGTGTGTGTGTGTGTGTGTGTGTGTGTGTGAATATATAAATAAATAAATAAGTAAATAAATAAATATATGAAATAAAAGAAATACTAAAGCATGACCCATGCCGCGTGCGACACCATCGTTGGTACCGTTAGTACCGGTACGAGTACCGGAATGTGCCGACCCCCTCTCTCTGACTACCTACTTTCTACATAAAAAAATCAGTATATAGGTATTATGAAAAGACTCATTATCTAATAACACTAACAGCAGATTTTAGTTCTGGCACCAACTTTTCCTATCTATTATACATAAAGACAGCATATATGGTACCGGTACTACTGGTACTGGAGTTCTCAGGACCGGTATTACCGGTACTCAAACTAACGGTACCTACATATTAATTGCCAGTTTTCGCCAGCTGACTGAATTGTTCTGAAATCTGTGTCTTCACTTCTTTCCGCGACTGTACTGCTCTCGCAGGTCCCCCCGACTGGGGCACTCGACCAGCAAGTGCCGGACCGTCAGGGGGACCAAACAGTCGTCAAAGTAAGGCTGGACTCCCCGGGACATGAGGAAGCCAAGTGTGTATCGTGTGTGACCCACCCTAATTTTTTTTTTTTTTTCTTTACGTCGTTGCCTGTTGCGCCGGTAGGCATCTTCCTGGTGGGGCCTGATGGTCGGCCCAAGGCTTCTTCCAGGTGGGGCCTGATGGTCGGCCCAGCCCGTTCTGGCGCAGGCGAGTGTTTATAGTGGCGCCATCTTGTGCAGGCCATGATACTCTCCTTATGAATTTTTATGTGGGAATATGATCAGGGACGCACAACCCTGGTTGTGACCTTCCCTATCTTTCGGCCGTTATCTTAAACTTCTAAAATTTCGTTTCGTAGGTCAACACACCACTGTGTTGTGCTAGCACCCGAAATTTGTTTCGATTTCTTAAACACTCGCACACCCCGCAGTGTGTTGTAAGTTAGACGACCACTGTCGCGACCCAGCATACCGCAGAACTGTGGACGATTCGCAAAGGGTGGTAGCTCCCGCCCTAGTAGGTTGGCTGGCCTATGTATCAGCTGATGTAAATAGGAGTAGGTAGGAAGACATCTACCGAACGGGTGTGAGCTACTCCCGGTGAGGATATCTGGGAAGCGAGGAGGGTGCTGAAGCCCTTCAAAGACCCTTCCCATGTCCTCACTAACCGTTTCCCTTTTGTCTCATCAACACCAAAGAGCAGTTCAGCACGCTCTCTAAAGACAGTTCCTCTCCTTTCTACACCACTACATCCCCACTCACACCTTTTCCCAAAATTCTAAATTCAAAATGGCGAAAAATAACTGCCTCGGAGTCCTTGCCTGGGGCGGGGGGCATACATTCCCCCAGGGAGGACTCCCCTTTCGGCTGCCGACTTGAGAGGTGTCCTCATAACTCTTCGAACCTCCTCCTTATCAATTTCTGCAACATTCGTGGTCTTTGTTATAATTTTCATTCTGTGGAACACCATCTCTCCTCCTCTAAACCTCACCTTCTCTTCCTCACCGAAATACAGGTTTCTGAGGCTCCTCCTTCTATATCTATCCTAAATTTCAATCCAAAGCTGGGTGCCCACGACCTTGACTCTTCTGAATTTTCCACCATCTGGCTAAAGGCGGACACACACTATGCGATGCGGCCTGTCCGGCGACCGAAAAGTGGGCGGAGTTAGAGGCTTTAAGGCAGTGTGTACGGGTGTAATTTGTGCGACGCGGCTTCACATCATGGCCGCATGGCCTTCTGTTTATGTTTGAAATTCCGTCCGACGCAGCCCGCGGCCTCAGTGTGTATGACCTTGCGGCGCGGCCTTCAGGCGGGAATTATCTCAGAGCGACCCTGACAGCCGTGGTGCACACGTTATTTACGCTCCACGATGTCTGACGTCTGGATAAATACAGAATTTTGGATCTGTTTTATTGATCTGTACAAGGGCCATCCATGTTTGTGGACATAAAACATAAATTGTGTTGTTGTCGCTGCGGCGGTGGGGCACAGAGTGACGGCCGCCGCCCGGTATTCCGTGAGGCCGCCTCACAGTGTGTATGCTTCATCCGGCCGACGAGGCTCCGCCCACTTTCGTCCGCCGGACAGGCCGCATCGTATAGTGTGTGTCAGCCTTAAGACTTCATTGTCATTCTATTACTAAATGCATCTGTCCTGCTTATCTCTCACCTAACTCTACTAACTATGTAAAATTCTTTGATTATTTAAACCCTAAAGTGGAGCACATCTTGACTCACTCTCCCTTCGCTGAAATCTCCATCTTAGGAGATTTCAATGTTCACCACCAGCTTTGGCTTTCATCCTCTTTCACTCACCAGCCTGGTGAACAAGCCTACAACTTCATATCTCCTCTCTCGCTAAATCAGCTTCCTCGAGGCTGGGCGTTCTGTATCGTCTCCGCCAGTTCTCCTCCCCCGCGCAGTTGCTATCCATATACAGGGGCCTTGTCCTCCCTCGTATGGAATATGGTTCTCACGTGTGGGGGGGGCTCCACTCACACACCTCTTCTAAACAGAGTGGAGGCTAAGGCTCTTCGTCTCATCGGCTCTCCTCCTCCTACTTATAGTCTTCTACCTCTTAAATTCCGCCGCGATGTTGCCTCTCTTTCTATCTTATATCGATATTTCCACGCTGACTGCTCTTTTGAACTTGCTAACTGCATGCATCCCCTCCTCCCGCGGCCCTGATGCACACAACTTTCTACTCATGCTCATCCCTATACTGTCCAAGCCCCTTATGTAAGAGTTAACCAGCATCTTCACTTTCATCCCTCACGCTGGTAAACTCTGGAACAATCTTCCTTCATCTGTATTTCCTCCTTCCTACGACTTGAACTCTTTCAAGAGGAGGGTATCAGGACATCTCTCCTCCCGAATTTGACCTTGCTTTTGGACACCTCTTTTGTTTCTTTTTTTAGGAGCAGCGAGTAGCGAGCTTTTTTTTTTATTATTGTTTTCTTTCTTGAGCTGCCTTGAACTGCCTTCTTTGTTGTAAAAAAAAAAATAATATATATATATATATATATATATATATATATATATATATATATATATATATATATATATATATATATATATATATATATATATATATATATATATATATATATATATATATATATATATATATATATATATATATATATATATATATATATCTATATATATATATATATATATATATATATATATATATATATATATATATATATATAATAAGTTTGTGGAAATATGCATTTATGGATGTAGGTATGCACATATATCTCTTTCTCTGACTTGCACTTCATCTATTAATTTGAACTTCAACTTTTTTTATTTGAACTTCAACATTTTTATTTGCATATACAACTTTTCTAATTTGAATTTCAACTTTTTAAATTTGAATTTCAACTTTTTTAATTTGCAATTCAATTTTTTTAAAATTTGAAATTCAACTTTTCTAATTTGAATTTCAACTTTTTGTATTTGAAACTCAACTTTTTCAATTTAAGGGTGAAAAGGTGTAGTTCGATCTCTTTCCGTTTCCTTGTCCTGCTTTTTATATATGCCGCTGGGCGAAATAAAATTATTATTATTATTATTATTATTATTATTATTATTATTATTATTATTATTATTATTATTATTACTACTGTACTACTACTACTACTACTACTACTGCTACTGTTACTACTACTACTATTACAACTACTACCACTGTTGCTACTACTAATACTACTATAACTCCTGCTATTACTATTAGAACTACTACTTTTATTATTACTGGAGCTATTATCATTATTATTACTGCTACTGATACGACTACTACTTCTCCTACTACTACTTCTCCTACTACTACTACTACTATTCTACTACTACTACTACTATTCTACTACTACTACAATTCTACTAGTACTATTACTTCTGCAACTAATAATGTAACTCCTACTACTACTACTAATATTACTGCAGTTATTATTATTATTATTATTATTATTATTATTATTATTATTATTATTATTATTATTATTATTATTATTATTATTATTATTATTATTATTATTATTATTATCATCATCACTACAACTACTACTATTACTACTACCACTACTCCTGTTATTACTACTACTACTACTACTACTACTACCACTATTACTACAACCACTACTACTACTACTACTACTACTACTACTACTACTACAACCACTATTGCTATTACTACTACTACTACTACTACTACTACTACTACTACTACTACTACTACTACTACTACTACTACTACCACTACCACCACCACTACTACTACTACTACTACTACTACTACTACTTTTTTTATTTTTTTTAATACTACTACATAAATGATACCTCCACCCATGTTTATTTTCCCGACACATAATCATGGAGGGCTCCATAGTTTGGAGGTCATTAGCCCCAACTCTGTTAGCTAATGACTGTGGCATCCAACCACATCGCTAATTCTACCTGACACTAAATCACCTATCATCTATTACGTCTAGATCCCCCTTTCCTTCCCTACTCAAGTCACTCCCGACCCACCCTAATGTCACTCTCCACCACTGTGGCTTCATAGTCCATATTGGAGATGTTGGCGGCTTTTGGGCCAGAGTGTCTGGTGTCCCTGAGACATAGGATGGCCGACCTGAGCAGGGAGAACGAGAGGCGACATCTCATCCAGGCGGCAACGTGACTCCTTGGCCGATGCTTTTTTTCTGAGATTAGTTCCGCGAGGCGTGCGTAGAAGCATTGGGCCCTGGGACCCATCCCGCCGGATGTGGTGAAGACGAGGGGGGTGAAGCTGCCCTGATGCACATGTTGGATTCTTTCACCATATGCCCTTGTCTTCTCCTGCTCGTTCCTGTGGTGGGCGGCTTGCAGGGGCAGCTCACGGTGACAGGCAGCCATCGGGTCGAATATGCGGATGTCCATGAACGCCCGCTGTCCGCGCACCCAGAATCCGGGGCACCCATCAACCCGTGCCTCCTGTGAGGTATTGGCTGTCCTGTACCGAAGGTGTTCGCCGTCCAGGG
>NC_066514.1:7608422-7615922 GCF_024679095.1 Eriocheir sinensis
CACGCCACGCCCTGAACCCGTACTTTTCCTCCTTTGGACTTAGTGATAATTGCTCATGAGGTCTTTAAGCCTCCTTGTATGGAGAGGAAGTCAGAGAGATGGTTTCAAAGCTTTGCGACCTCCCTGTGACACCTTTTTAGCCTCAGGAAGTGGAGACATGAGTGTGGGAGACAAGCCCTGGAGATGTGGAATGCTGGGATGCTGGTCCATATTACCACCCACGACATTTTTTTAATTATTAGCGGTAGGCGGTGGCCGAACTGGTAGCGTACTGGGCCCACATTCACCGCGTGATGGACGACGCGGGTTCGAATCCCCACGCTACCACTCGGATTTTTCAGTCACCGCCGAGTGGCCTAAAACTACCCACATGCTGTCCTGAAGACCATCCATCAACCCGGACTCTAGAGGAAGCCGTCCAAGCGAATCAAGAACGAGTTCCGGGGGGCAGCATGAGCCAATGCAAGATGGCGCCACTATAAACACTCGCCTGCACCAGAACGGGCTGGGCCGACCATCAGGCCCCACCTGGAAGAAGCTTTGGGCCGACCATCAGGCCCTACCGGGAAGATGCCTATCGGCGCAATAGGCAACAACGTAAAAAAAAAAAAAAAAAAAAAAAAAAAAAATCTAAACTAATTTGTTTTTCCAGAAACCTAACTCCGTCATCTCAACAAGTGATCTTATGACTAATCAACGCACTATATATCAGAGTCTGTTTATTTAATCTATATAGGAAAACAGGTTTTCAATCTTAACATAAAAATAGTTTGACTGAGCAAAAATTAAATAATTGCCCCTCAGAGCGACGCACCGTGAGCGAGTGACTCAAAAAGCACTTTGGTGGCCTGAAGGGAATTAATTAGTGTCATGTATGAACTCGGTCACCAATGGACTGCAGCACTTAGTGTATGAGATATGGCCTGGTTCATATTACCACCTTCTCCCCTATATATAGTCTCTCTCTCTCTCTCTCTCTCTCTCTCTCTCTCTCTCTCTCTCTCTCTCTCTCTCTCTCTCTCTCTCTCTCTCTCTCTCTCTATATATATATATATATATATATATATATATATATATATATATATATATATATATATATATATATATATATATATATATAAACTTGATAACTCTGTCGATAAGATGAAAGCTAGATATTTTTTCACACCACGTACAAACTCGGAAAATGTTTTTTTCTTTTTATTACATACAACCATCAATATAAACGCACATGCATACATATTAATGTATACGTACAAACATACATTCATACATGCAAATATGTATGTATGAATATATATCAGTAATATACTTGTATGTATGTATATAGGTCTATGTATGTAACGTACGCCTGCATGTATAGACGTGTATGTATGCGTGTATGTAGGCCTATGTATGTACCGTACGTGTGTATGTATATACGTGTATATATGCATGTATGTAGGCCTATGTATGTACAGTACGTGTGTATGTATATACGTGTATATATGCATGTATGTAGGCCTATGTATGTACAGTACGTGTGTATGTATATACGTGTATGTATGCATGTATGTAGGCCTATGTATGTACCGTACGTGTGCGTGTTATACGTGTGTATGTTGGTGAATGTACGTGATGATAATAACTACATTATATATAAGGAATAATCAAGTTTATAAGTTTCCAAGATCTTTATTTTATCTATAGAACGGCTCAGCCAATGCAGCGTACCTGGCTGCTATGAAGCTGAACTTATAAGTTTAACACTGTCATGTATAAGGAAGCTCTCAGAACATTAGCGGGGATCATGTTTCTTAATGGTCCCTCCAAGCGAGAAAAATGAGAAAAAATTACCCCTCACACAAACCATTTCATAATATATATCAAAGCATTTGTGATCAGATTATGTATCATCTATTTTTGGGGGTTTATATGATGTCACAAATTTGGCCCGTCGCTGCTACACGGTAAAGCCACAAATTTGGCCCGTCGCTGCTACACGGTAAAGCCACAAATTTGGCCCGTCGCTGCTACACGGTAAAGCCACAAATTTGGCCCGTCGCTGCTACACGGTAAAGCCACAAATTTGGCCCGTCGCAGCTACATTGTAAAGCCACAAATCTGTCCCGTCGCTGCTACACGGTAAAGCCACAAATTTGGCCCGTCGCTACTACCGGGTTAAAACACGTCGCCAGAAGGTGTCCGCCCTGAGGGTGTTTCCCCGTCAGTTTCCTACGCAGGTGTGTGGTGCGGGGTGCCTCGGCGCAAGGGACTGTACCGGGCCACGAGGATGTTATGACAAGCCCCCATCACGACGAGGGACACGAGGAGATTATAACAAGCACCAGCAGGGAGCGAGGAAGACAGCGAGATGAGGGCGAGTGTGCGGGTGGTAGTGACGGGGCGGCCGCTGCGTCGTGCAGGAAGATATTGCCGACCGACATTTCTCATTACATATTATCGGCGGCGGGACTGTGTTATCTTCGAGGACGTGCGGGGCGCTGGCACACTTGGGTCACACAGGGGGCACACGGGGCCCTTGTGCAACTGCCGGTGGAGTCTAGGTGACGTGTGCGGGGCGGCGGTGGCTGGCGCCAAGCTCGCCCACCTAATCCCGCCCGCGCCCGTGTCACAGCCGCCTCTACCCCGCCCATGCCCTTACTCTTACCTTGTCTCTTTTCCTCTTCCTCTTTTTTTCTTCTTTTTCTCTTCTTCCTTCTCTCTACATTCTTATTCTCCTCTCTATCCAATTTTCATTTTCCTTCTTCTTTCTCTTTTTTTTTGTTTCTCTCTCTCTCTCTCTCTCTCTCTCTCTCTCTCTCTCTCTCTCTCTCTCTCTCTCTCTCTCTCTCTCTCTCTCTCTCTCTCTCTCTCTCTCTCTCTCTCTGTGTGTGTGTGTGTGTGTGTGTGTGTGTGTGTGTGTGTGTGTGTCATTTAATACCATGCCTGTTTTATGGTTCATAGTTTAAGAAAAAACATCAATGGTTTGATTTATTGATTCATATTACCTTTACTAGACCTTGTATACGTTGTACATACACGTATCAGGAGGGCGTGGTCACTAAATACCTTGTTATCCATAATGCTAGGGAAGGTTTATGAACCCTTCCTACACGACTCCTTCCTCAGCTCCCTTGAGACGCGCCGCACCGCTGTGCTCCGAGACTCCTTGACGCACGCATGGCAGAGGTGTGAGGTGCTGATGCGTTTCTCAAATAATACTTGGATGAGGCCTTTGGCGAGATAAGGCCTGCTCACAACGCTGTCTAGGTCTCAAAGGGAATGAGACAGGTTCGAATCTCCTTCGCTCACCGACTCGCGTCGGCTGCGTGCGCCGCCCCACGGCCAGAGGAGGGTTGACCACCATCGCGGCGGGTTGTTGACTGCGTCCCCGAATGACAGCGTTCGGCTGTGACCTTTGGTCGAATAACTGATTGTTTCCTTCGTCGCGTGTCACTGTTGTGCTGCGAGTGCAGTGCCGCGGGAACAGTGGCGAGGCGTTGCGTGGCGCGGGCGACAGTGATTGTGTTCTGTCCACGGGGCCCAGGCTTCCACGGGGCGAGTGTGTGACCACGGCGAAGTGCGAGGACCGCCAACGGTACGTACTGATGTTACTTGTGCAGGCACTCCTAAGATAATTCCTCAGCCCCTCCTCACATCATAGAGTCTTGTAACTTGCCGTGTCGTGTGTTGATAACCGTGCTGGGGCCGCCAGGGGTGGGCGCAGGGCGGGGCGAGGACTGGCGCCGGAGGGTTGGTAGTTATGGGTAAAACACTGCTTGAGCAATATATCAACAGGGAACATCTCCCAGCGGCTGTATATACCATTGTATTAGTGGATGTGGTAAAAGGAAGACGACGATCTATTTTTACGTTCCCGTAATATTATCAGGGCTGGGTTGGCGGTGTCTGGAAGCTACATTGTAACACTCGTTAGGCGTTAAGCTTAAGCACGACGCCTGCCCACCCGGAGCCTTTGATACGGAGAAGGAAACAGGCGCCCGAGAGGCAGCCAGCCACGAGGACCGCCAGCCTGATGGAAAGGTTTATTGTCTTCGCCGGCACACACACACGAGCTTGTTTGTCCACCTCTTTGCCTCTCTATTTACCTATCTCTATCTATCTATCTATCTATCTATCTAGTTCTTTATTTACCTACTTAGCTGTGTTTGTCCTTGCCTAACTCTTCTTGTTCTTGTATTTGTTCTTATTCTTGTTCTTCGTTTTCTCCTCCTCCTCCTTTTTTTCCTATTCTACTTGCTTTTATTTTCCCACTTTACCTTCCTCATCTGTTCCTCCTCTTCCTCATCCTCCTCCTCCTCCTCTCATCTCTTGTCTTCTTCAAAGGGTAGGTATAAGAGACACACACACACACACTCTCTCTCTCTCTCTCTCTCTCTCTCTCTCTCTCTCTCTTACAGTCTTTCAGACTCTTTGCAGAGAGCTTGACGTTGAGTTTTTTAACGCCTGGGACAGGTTCTACGGCCAGAGTAAACTCTTCCACAGCGACGAAATACACCTGTCCTCCATCGGGGCAGCCAGATTCGGAAGGCTCCTCAACGACGCAGTACGTGACACCCGATCAAAAAACGACGGTGAACATTCGTTTTAGGTCCGTGCCAGTATCTCATTACCTACCTTATGAAACATAGTAGCTCTTCATATATATTTTCTACAAACCTTCAACAGTCATGGAAACGCTTTGAAAATCCAATGCAAGGACTTTTTTTTTTTACTCCTGAAAATAGGGGATAATGTTTACGGAAGCGCGTCGCCTCCTCTGGCGAGAAATTCCTCCTCGCTGAAATAAGTCACATATATATGTGGGGGGGGGGGGGGGGGTCGAGGGGGGTGCAGCCCCCCGTTAGTAGGTCGTAAAGTTCGGTTGGAGTAGTTTAATATGCTCCCCGACCCTAAACCCTCTGCGAGCTATTTTGCGGCTGCGACGATTGCAGCGTCGCCGCGGCCGCCGCCAGAGGAGGCGACGCGCTTTCGTAAACATTATTCCCTATTTTCATGAGTAAAAAAAAGTCCTTGAATTGGATTTTCAAAGCGTTTCCATGACTTTTGAAGGTTTGTAGAAAAGATATATGAAGAGATAGTGATGTTTCATAAGGTAGGTAATGAGATACTGGCACGGACCTAAAACGAATCTTTACCAAAACGAGTCTTAGCCACGTCCCTCCACCCCGCCCGTGTAAATAGACGCCATTCATCGCAACAAACTCGTAACCTTGAACATGCCAGTACCTCTTTTACCAAGCCTCAAGATGACCCAAGAGTCCCTAGTTTCAATGCGCGTACCCTAAGAAACAAGTTTGATGAGCTGAGATGTCTTGCTCAGACAGAAAATTTTGACGTAATTGCCATAACTGAAACATTTATCAACACCACAAATATTGATTTAAGTACAGAATACAACATAGATGGCTACAGACTCTTCAACAAAGATCGTGTAAACCGTAGAGGTGGTGGTGTCGCCTTTTTTGTCAAAAGCTATTTGCAACCCACTGACAGAACACCAGGAGACAGTAACGTTGAGCATTTGTGCGTGCGAGTAAACATTGCAAAGGCCAATTTAAATATATCTGTCACCTACAGGCCTCCGGGGCAATCACTCGATGCCGATCTTGAAATGTACAGCGTTTTAAGGCAGTCACTTAATAACAGCGACTCACTGATATTGGGAGACTTTAACCTCCCCCTTATCGACTGGGCGACACTGTCAGGTACAGAAGGCGGATCACATAGAATGATCGAATTTTTAGAAGAAAATCATGTAAGCCCAATGGTTTCTGAACCAACTCGACAAAATAACATACTAGACCTTGTTATAACGAACCAACATAACCTAGTCAGTAATGTCACGGTAGGAGAACACCTCGGTTCTTGCGATCATAAAATAGTCCGCGTCGACATTAGAGCTCAAACATCAGTGACTGAAAATAAAGTAAAGGTGCCCGATTTCAAAAGAGCTAACTTCGTAGAAATCCAACGAAAACTAATAGAAATGTAACTATCAGATGACGGTGATGTAGAGGACGCCTGGCTAAGCTTTAAAAATCATTTACTCACTCAACAGAACACATTCGTCTCTTTGTGTGAAAAGCGAAGTAACACTAATAAAAGCCCACCTTGGTTTAACAGCGAAATTAAACACTCAGTCAAGGAGAGAAAATTGTTTTACAGGTTAAAGAAAGAGCAATGCACGCCCGAAAACAATAGACTTTGCCATGATACCAGGCGATGAGTAAAAATATGAGTATGTTAGGCAAAGCGTAGATATCAAGAAACTATTGCATCCAACTGTAAAAATAATCCGAAATCCTTCTTCAGTTACATAAACAACAGAAAGGCGATCAGAAGTGGAATTGGACCCTTAACAAACAGCGACGGTGCACTAGTGACTGACAGCCAACACGTTGCAAACATATTAAACAATTACTTTTCCTCGGTGTTTCATACTAACAGTCCTCCCACCTCTACCACCAACACCAGTACTAATGTAAATCGCGAGCATGCATTGCCTAACTTTGAAATAACAACAGATGAAGTCCTTAAAGCCCTCCAATCACTTAAAACAAATAAAAGTCCTGGACCTAACAAAGTATATCCTACTCTGCTCAAAGAAACAAAGAGCGAAATAGTCTCCTCCCTTACAACCGTATTCAATATGTCCTTGCGACAAGGCATCGCCCTTTCGGATTGGAAAAAGGCTAACGTGACACCGATTTTTAAGAAAGGAGACAAAAAAAGCACCAGGTAATTACAGGCCCATTAGTCTAACTTCGGTTGTAGGTAAGCTACTTGAGAGCAGAATTAGAGACAAAATTGTGAGTTATCTTGAAACCACTTATTAATTGGGGACTCACAACATGGCTTCCGTAACAAAAGATCCTGCCTATCAAACCTATTAACCTTTTATAACGACCTTTTCACGGCTTATGACTTAACCAAATCACTGGACGTAGTCTATCTTGATAAAGTGTTTGATAAAGTCCCACATCATAAATTACTTTACAAATTAAAACAAATAGGTATTGACGGTCAAGTACACCAATGGATCGCGAATTGGTTGAGCAACAAACAACAAAGAGTGGTGATTGACGGATTTAACTCAGAGTGGGCGCCGGTCACTCGTGGCGTCCCTCAGGGCTCGGTTCTTGGCCCAGTGCTCTTCATTATTTACATCAACAATGTGGATGTCGGACTCAATAATCGCATTAATAAATTTGCAGACGACAGAAAGATTGGTAACTCGGTTCACAATGACGAAGACAGGCAAAGCCTCCAAGAGGATTTGCACAAAATTTCAGCTTGGACTGATAGATGGGAGATGCCCTTTAACGTAGACAAGTGCCAGGTCCTTCAAGTTGGAACAAGGAATAAGAAGCTCGATTACGAAATGCGCGGTGTTTAACGCAAAAGCGTTCAATGCGTTAAGGACTTGGGGGGTCAAAATCGCTTCAAACCTCAAATTATCACAGCAATGCATCGATGCAGGAAATAAAGCGAACA
>NC_066514.1:7620922-7640922 GCF_024679095.1 Eriocheir sinensis
CCACCATCACCACTACCACCACCAACAACAACACCATCAGCATCACCACAACCACCACCACAACCACCATCAATATCACCACCATCACCACCGCCACCACCACCACCACCATCACCATCACCATCACCACCACCACCATCACCACCACCACCATCACCATCACCACCACCACCACCACAAACTCCACCATCACCACACCACCACCACCACCACCATCATCACCACCACCAGCACCATCACCAACATCACCACCATCACCACCACCACCACCACCATCACCACAACCACAACCATCACCATCACCATCACCACCACCACCATCACCATCATCACAACAACTATCACCACCACCGCCACCACCATCACCACCACCACCACCATCACTACCACCACCACCATCACCACTACCATCACCACCACCATCATCACCACCACCACCACCACCACCACCAGGGGTAATGAGAGAGGACATCTAGCTCATAATAAAACCAGGCAGCTTAGAAGTAATTATAAGGGAGTAACAGAGAGCGAGCTAAGAATCTTTTATACTAACAGCAGGAGCCTCAGAAACAAGATAGACTTACTAAGGGGTGAAGCTTGTTCAGAAAATTTTGACATAATAGCGATCACTGAGACATGGATAGACACTGCCAATAGAAATTTTAGATCAGAATTTGAAATAACGGGTTATCAGATGTTTCTCAAAGACAGAAGGGGCAGAAAGGGAGGTGGAGTTGCGCTATATGTTAAAGACACACTTAAATGTTTAGTTAACAATTCAGTCAAAACTAACATGGATTCAGAATCAGTTTGGGTGGACGTTTACAATGGGAAAGAAAAACTAACTCTAGGAGTTTTGTGCAGGCCACCCAGCCTTAACAGGCAGGACATGGGTATATTACTACAGGAGATTGGCAGGGCGAGTAGGAGTAGAAATGTCTGCGTAATGGGGGACTTTAATTATAGGAATATAGACTGGGAAGACCTAGTGGGTGACCTGGAAGCCGAGGATTTTCTTGAAGTTATACAAGATAATTTCCTTAAGTAGGTAGTTACTGAGCCTACCAGAGGGGATAACATATTAGACTTAGTCCTAACTAATAATGGAAACTTGCTACATGGGCTGGAAGTGGGCGGAGAGCTAGGATATAGTGACCACAGAACGGTTCGTATTAGCTTAGAGTGGGCGGTAACCCGCGAACCAAACCCAGTGTTAGTGCCAGATTTTAGAAGAGCAAAATACGAGGGGCTTCGAAGACATCTTGAAGGGGTAAACTGGGATAATGTAGGGATTCATGAGGGACAAAACTGCAGATTGGAGAGCCAGGAGAACCAGGTAGAAATGTCTTACAATAATTTAGTTAGAGTAATAGTATAGGGGCAAGGGCAGCATATACCACAACGAACACTTAGAAAAGAAAACAATGACCCTAAGTGGATGACTCGTGGACTAAAACACGAGATAGGGTAAAATAAGAGAATTTATTAGAATATAAAGAATGGTGAGACACATCTCAGGGGCCGGTATGTCGAGCTATTTAGATTAGTGAAGAAAAACATCAGGATAGCAAAAAGGAATTATGAGATCAAAGTAGCAAATGAGGCGAAAAGTAATCCTAAGGGCTTCTTTCAGATGTATAGAACAAAAACATGGGAGAAAATTGGACCACTAAAAACAAACACAGGGGAGCTAGTAAAAAATTACGAAAATATGAGCACATTGTTGAACGACTACTTCATTTAAGTATTCACACAAGAGGATCAAACGACTATTCCGGAAAGGGTTCAGGTGTACGAGGGCGGGGGTTGCGATAAATTGAGGGATATAATAATTACCAGGCAAATTGTTCAGATGAGATAGATAAGCTTAAGAAGAATAAGTCGCTAGGTCCTGACGGGATATATCCGAGGGTATTAAAGGAATTAGGTGATGTACTCAGCGACCCACTAACCGACATCTTTAAGATGTCGGTAAAGACTGGCTATGTGCCCAGCCTATGGAAAATAGCTAATGTGACGTCGATTTTCAAAAAGGGGGACAGGTCGGCTGCTTCAAACTATCGCCCAATTAGCTTAACATCGGTTATAGGCAAGATGCTGGAGTCCATAATAGCCAGGAACATTCGGGAGCATCTAGAGAAACACAGCTTAATTCATGACCCGCAGCATGGGTTCACGAAAGGTAGGTCATGTCTCCCTAATCTCTTGTCCTTCTACAATAAAGTATTAGAGGCGGTAGATATAGATGAAAATTATGATGTAATCTATTTTGATTTTAGTAAAGCGTTTGACAAAGTTCCTCACCAACGACTGTTGGTTAAATTACAGGCTCACGGTGTAGAGGGTAGAGTTTTGAACTGGGTCAAGGCGTGGCCTAGCAATAGGAAGCAAAGAGTGCAAATCAATGGTAAAAGACCTGACTGGGGATGTGTTACGAGTGGGGTTCCACAAGGTTCGGTATAGGTCCACTTTTGTTTATCATTTATATCAATGATTTAGATACAGGAATTAGTAGTGATGTCAGTAAGTTTGCAGATGATACCAAGATTGGTAGAATAATTGAGTCGGACCAGGACGCTAGTATTCTCCAGGATGAACTAAACAGATTGTATGACTGGGCGGATAAATGGCAGATGGAGTTCAATGTAGGGAAGTGCAGTATTCTGAGTGTAGGTAGGAAGAACCCCTCTTACAACTATTGCTTAAATGACACTCTCATAAGCAGGTCTGGGTGCGAGAGATATTTAGGGGTCTTAGTGAGTTCTGATCTCCGCCCAAGGGCACAATGCATTCAAGCTAGAAATCGAGCAAATAGGGTACTGGGATTTATTTCAAGGAGCGTAAGCAACATAAGCGCCGAAGTCTTCCTCAAACTATATTTAGCATTAGTTAGACCTCATCTTGACTATGCGGTTCAGTTCTGGTCACCTTACTATGGAGTGGATATCAAAATGTTAGAATCAGTGCAGAGGAGGATGACTAAGATGATTCAGGGGTTGAGAAACTTGCCATACGAGGAAAGACTCAAACAGTTAAAACTGCATTCTCTAGAAAGGCGAAGGGTGCGAGGAGACATGATCGAGAGGATGAAGGGCTTTAATAATGGAGATATCCATAAGGTTTTGTTGGTAAGAGAACCGGGTAGGACACGAAGTAATGGGTTTAAACTGGATAAATTCAGATTCAACAGGGACATAGGCAAAAATTGGTTTACCAACAGGGTTGTGGATGAGTGGAATAGGCTTAGCAGTCATGTGGTGAGTGCCAATAAAATTGTCACATTAAAAAATAGATTAGATAAATTCATGGAGAGCGATACTAGGTGGGGTTAGATACTCGGGAGCTTAGGGTGAAAGAGCTGCCTTGTATAGGCCTACCGGCCTCTTGCAGACTCCAACGTTCTTATGTTCTTATCACCACCACCACCATCACCACCACCACCACCACCAACAACAACAACAACAACAACAACAACACAATCACCACAACCACCACCACCACCAACAACAACAACAACAACAACAACACAATCACCACCACCACCACCACCAACAACAACAACAACACAATCACCACCACCACAACCACCATCATCACCACCATCAACACCACCACCACCATCACCACCACCATCACCACCACCACCATCACCACAACCGCCACCATCACCATTACCACCACCATCACAATCACCACCATCACCATCACCACCATCAACACCACCATCACCATCACCACCATCACCACCACCTCCACCACCACCACCTCCCAGAAATAAAGACAATGTTGTTGCTCATGCCCAACACATGTGGGGTTAACTAAGAGCAGATGACCGCTGTCGTAGACTTGTTAGGTCAATACCAAATACATTAACAGAGGTAATACAGAGAGGGAGCTTCTCAACAAAGTAGTAGTCTCAATGTGTGTGTGTGTGTGTGTGTGTGTGTGTGTGTGTGAGAGAGAGAGAGAGAGAGAGAGAGAGAGAGAGAGAGAGAGAGAGAGAGAATACTCGTTTTCACCAAAGAATAGCCTATCAATAGCTTCTGCAGATATTGCGGGATAAACTGTCATCATACTCTTTATTTTTTAGTATGGTGCACTTCACTTTTTTTCTCTTTCTATCTATTTATCTATCTATCTTTCTTTCTCTCTTTCTCTCTATCTTTTACACAAACGCAGACAGCTGAGAGATTAGAGCAAGCACGGAGCTTGGCTAATAGGATTGAAGTAGAAAGTGTGTGTGTGTGTGTGTGTGTGTGTGTGTGTGAGAGAGAGAGAGAGAGAGAGAGAGAGAGAGAGAGAGAGAGAGAGAGAGAGAAAGAGAGAGAGGTTTACATAGATTTACCTAGAAAATCAGACCACACAGACCCCATGGTCCACACTAGGTGGTCTATCCTTAAACCTAAGTGATTTTACATTAATCGGATGGCTCCAAAACGTTGTTTTTCTACTCTAGTTAATATTAAGTTCAAGGAATTGACGGTCGAGCTTGTTTTTAAAGGAGTCAATCGTGTTACACTGGACCACTAATGGTGGGAGCTTATTCCATTCTCGCACTACAACGTTGGTGAAGAAAAATTTGGTGCAGTCTGAATTTACTTGTCTACATTTGAGTTGTGTGCCATTGTTCCTCGTTCTCAAAGTGTCATCGATCATAAACAATTTTGATCTGCCTACATTCGTGAAACCATTAAGTATTTTAAAACATTCGATCAGTTTTCCTCGGAGGCCACGTTTCTCAAGAGAGAACATGTTAAGGGTGGAAAGTCTTTCTTCGTAGGATTTGTTGCGCAAGGAAGGGATCATTTTTGTTGCTCGACGCTGAACACCTTCTAGTTTAGCAATGTTCTTTGCATGGTGGGGAGACCAAAACTGTACCGCATATTCCAAGTGGGGTCTGACTAAACTATTTTAGAGCGGAAGTATTACATCTTTATTTTTGAATAAACAGTTTCTTTTAATGAAGCCCAACATTCTGTTCGCTTCATTTGCTGCATCGATGCATTGATGTGAGAATTTGAGGTTTGACGCGATTTTAATCCCCAGGTCCTTAACTCATTGGACACTTGTGAGGTTAACGCCGCGTATTTCGTAATCGAACTTCTTATTTTTTGTTCCAACTTGAAGGATCTGGCACTTGTCTACGTTAAAGGGCATCTCCCATTTATCCGACCAAGCTGAAATTTTGTGCAAATCCTCTTGGAGGCTTTGCCTGTCTTCGTCAGTGAGAACCGAGTTACCAATCTTTGTGTCGTCTGCAAATTTACTAATGCGATTATTGAGTCCAACATCCACGTCGTTGAAGTAAATAATGAAGAGCACTGGGCCAAGAACCGAGCCCTGAGGGACGCCACTAGTGACCGGCGCCCACTCTGAGTTAAATCCGTCAATCACAACTCTTTGTTGTCTGTTGCTCAACCAATTCGAGATCTATTGGTTTACTTGACCGTTAATGCCTATTTGCTTGAATTTATAAAGTAATTTATGATGTGGGACTTTATCAAACGCTTTCTGGAAATCAAGATAGACTACGTCCACTGATTTGGTTACGTCATAAATTGAGAAGAGATCGTTATAAAAGGTCAGTAGGTTTGACAGGCAGGATCTTTTGTTACGGAAGCCATGTTGTGAATCCCCAATTAATGAGTGGCTTTCGAGGTAACTCACAATTTTGTCTCTAATTATGCTCTCGAGTAGCTTACCTACAATTGAAGTTAGACTAATGGGTCGGTAGTTACCTGGTATTTTTTTGTCTCCTTTCTTAAAAATCGGTGTCACGTTAGCCTTTTTCCAATCCGAAGGGACGATGCCTTGTCGCAAGGACATATTGAATACGGTAGTGAGGGAGGAGAGTATTTCGCTCTTTGTTTCTTTAAGCAGTTTAGGATATACTTTGTCGGGTCCGGGACTTTTATTTGTTTTAAGTGAATGGAGAGCTTTAAGGACTTCATCGGTTGTTATTTCAAAATTAGGCAATGCATGCTCGAGATTTACAATAGTACTGGTGTTGTTGGTGGCGAGAGGAGGACCGTTAGTATTAAACACCGAGGAAAAGTAATTGTTTAAGAGGTTTGCAATGTGTTGGCTGTAAGTCACTAGTGCATCGTCGCTGTTTGTTACAGGTCCAATACCACTTTTGATCGCCTTTCTGCTGTTTATGTAACTGAAGAAAGATTTCGGATTATTTTTACAGTTGGCTGCAATATTTTCTTCATATCTACGCTTTGCCTGACCTACTAGTCTTTTTACTCGTCGCCTGGCATCATTATAAAGTCTAATGTTTTCGGGCGTGCTTTGTTCTTTCTTTAACCTGTAAAACAATTTTCTCTCATTGACTGATTGTTTAATTTCGCTATTAAACCAAGGTGGGCTTTTATTAGTGTTAATTCGCTTCTCGCACCAGGGGACGAATGTGTTCTGCTGAGTGAGTAAGTGATTTTTAAGGCTTAGCCAGACTTCATCTACGTTGCCGTCATCTGATAGTTGTATTTCTGTTAGTTTTTGTCGGATTTCTACGAAGTTAGCTCTTTTGAAATTGGGCACCTTTACTTTATTTTCAGTCACTGATGATTGAGCTCTAATGTCGACGCGCACTAATTTATGATCGCAAGAAGCGAGGTGTTCTCCTACCGTGACACTACTGACTAGGTTATCTTGGGTCGTTATAACAAGGTCGAGTATATTATTTTGTCGAGTTGGCTCAGAAACCATTTGGCTTAGATAATTTTCTTCTAGAAATTCGATCATTCTATGTGACTCGCCTTCTGTACCTGACAGTGTCGCCCAGTCGATATGGGGGAGGTTAAAGTCTCCTAATATCAGTGAGTCGTTGTTATTAAGTGACTGCCTTCAGACGCTGTACATTTCAAGGTCGTCATCGAGTGATTGCCCGGGAGGTCTGTAGGTGACAGATATATTTAAATTGACTTTTGGAATGTTTACTCGCACGCACAAATGTTCAACGTTACTGTTTCCCGGTGTTTTGTCAGTGGGTTGCAAATAGCTTTTGACATAAAGGGCGACGCCACCGCCTCTACGGTTTACACGATCTTTGTTGAAGAGTCTGTAGCCATCTATGTTGTATTCGGAACTTAAATCAATATTTGTGGTGTCGATAAATGTTTCGGTTATAGCAATTATGTCAATTTTTTTTGTTATAGCAAGACATCTCAGTTCATCAAAACTAAGGATTCTTAAGTTATCTAGAGGCTTGGTAATAGAGGTGGTGGTACTTGCGGGATCACGGTTACGGGTTTGTTGCGATGCACGGCGTCTATTTACACGGGCGGGGTGGAGGGACGTGGCTGTGACTCGTTTTTTGCTCGGATGACACGTACTGCGTCGTTGAGGAGCCTTCCGAATCTGGCTGCCCCGATGGGAGAAGGGTGCAATCCGTCCCTGTGGAAGAGCTCACTTTGTCCATAGAAATTGTTCCATGCGTTGAAGAACTCCACGTCAAGCTCCCTACAAAGAGTCTGTAAGCGGTTGTTTAGGCTGAAGGCCTTACTGAAAAATGAAGGCCTTACTTACTGAGAGAGAGAGAGAGAGAGAGAGAGAGTAATTTATATCAGGAATAGCCTCACAATAGCTTCTGTAAATATAACAGGAAAGGGTATGATTAAACTACGAGTTTTTTTTATACATGGTACAGCACTTCAAAACTCTCTCTCTCTCTCTCTCTCTCTCACACTCTCTCTCTCTCTCACGCTCACTCTCTCTATCTCTGTGTGTGAGAGAGAGAGAGAGAGAGAGAGAGAGAGAGAGAGAGAGAGAGAGAGAGAGAGAGAGAGAGAGAGAGAGAAGTGGGGGTGTACTCTCATTCGGGGAGTATGGTGCACGACAATGCATAATAATAATAATAATAATAATAATAATAATAATAACAATAATAACAATAATAACAATAATAATAATAATGATAATAATAATAATAACATTAATAATATTAATAATAAACCTCTTTAAAAAATCGCACCAAGACTCTTTACCCCTTGGGTTGTGTGGAAATAAGGTCAAAGTGTAATATTTTAATGTTCTTAGCGACCACTCCTTCCCCACACCCTGGCCATCCCCAGCGGAACCTCACCATTCACCTGCGTATGACTCGCATCAGAATTTGCTTGACGGTCCTGGCATTCCATATACAGGTACAGTCTCCATATTTTGCCATAATTATGCCATATGGGTGACATTGTATGGCAGATGGCAGACACACACTAAAAAATGGCAGAAATGCGATAATTACAGCAGGCAGAGCAATTGGCAACTGCGGTGTGTTGGGTTGACAGGAGCATGACTCAGACTTGAGCTGACAACGCCGCGGTGGCAACGTTACCAAATGTTGTACAAATTTCTTTGTATTCACTCACAGATAGAGAATCAATCATAAAAACCATATTTGTTTATATACTAGAGTGAGAGAGAAAGAGGGAGACACGGGGAGAGAGAGAGAGATGGGTGTGAGAGGCACGGTACGCGAGGTCAGTTGGAGACACAGCACCAGTATCTAGCGGGCTGTCTGCGTCAGAGCCGCCACTTAAGATTTGCCGGACTATAGCTTCTTTTCACTCATTATTCATTATTGGTTTACACTATTGATTCGGTACCAGCACTTAGTGTTCATGAGCGTTATCGTTGTTCAGATAAATGAGTACGATGTTACAGGCGCGAAAATTTGAAAACGTCTGGTCGGATAGGGTTAAGGCAAGATGAGGGCGTCTTAGGGGCGGGGACGAGGCCGCGGCGATACACAGGCTCATCTATGCATCACCAGCACGCGGCGCCTCAGATCGAGGCTCAGACCTCAAAGGAAGGCGAAGGGAAAACCAGTGAAGAGAACTCTGTGATGTGGGTCGAAAGAAGGAGCGCTAAGGGCCGAAGACACCTTCATATTGCCGTATTTAAGTAGTTGTTTACCCATGCCAAACACTTGACTTAGGAATCCACGTTTTAGAAGCCTCAAACTATTTCTGGCAGGGGACGAACGCAGCTGAAGAAGGTTGCAAGAGGGCGTGCAAAGAGAGGACACCTTTGCGTTGCCGTATTTAAGTAGTATTTAAGTAGTTCATCCGTGGGCTCACGGATGGGACTCTGCTCACGTACCAGAGGGGGTACTAGAGCCGATAGGCTGGAGCTACTTTCTGCTTCCCAGACAGCCCGCTCACGTTAGCCCGGCCGTCGCACTCCACCCTGATTCTCCAGCTGAATCAACTGCTCCTCCCACCTCAATGACGTCGCTCTCGCCTCGCCTCTCCTCGCCTCTCGTCTCGTCTCGTAACCTCTCTCCGCTCCTCTCCTCTCAACTCCTCTCGCCTCTTCTCATCTCCTCTTGTCTCCTCTCCGCTCCTCTCCTCTCAACTCCTCTCGTCTCTTCTCATCTCTTCTTGTCTCCTCTCGTCTCCTCTCCTCTCAACTCATCTCGTCTCCTCTCCTCTCAACTCATCTCGTCTCCTCTCCTCTCAACTCCTCTCGTCTCCTCTCCTCTCAACTCATCTCGTCTCCTCTCCTCTCAACTCCTCTCGTCTCTTATCCTCTCAACTCCTCTCGTCTCTTCTCATCTACAGTCTCATCTACAGTCAGCGCGCGACCTTCCTCAGTCAGCGCGCGACCTTCCTTGGGTTCACACGTGACTTTGCCCCGCTGCTGTGTGGTGCCAACTCGCTCTTTCCTCTGTTTTGTGAGGCGTTCTGTGCTTCTGTGTAACTGCTGCTGTACTGGAGGACTACAAAACCAGGAGGATTACCCTGCCTTCTACTACAGACCGCTAAGTGTTCTGATTTAGTATTTACTTAGTTAGATAGTGATCCACAGTTACTCCTAGGACAAGTATATTAAGCTTCCCACATCTACACTAAATTCAACATTCTTTCACGCCAACCCAGTGCTACACGGTTTTATATTGCTTTTGTGTTTTTTATATTGCTTTTGTGTTTTCTTCTCCTTCTATTATTAGGATACTTTACTGTGCTGTGATAATAGGACTACGTGAATCAGGCGCGCCAAGCTACGTTAATTTCTAAGTCCACACAAAACACTAGATAATCCACTTTCCGCGCAAACCTAGTGAACACAGTTATTATCTTCTTTACATAAGTGATTTCTCAGTCTATTAATATTGGCCTATGTTTTGTCTTGGTGGGTAGAAATAACCGCGCCTGTTTACCCGAGACACACCCTTTTCCCGGGGAATTGACCTGACTGCGACCTCACAGCAGCTGTGGTTTGTTTTCCTAGATACACATTTTTGACCTGACGACCTCACCCCAGCTGTTGGTTTGTTTTCCTAGATACACATTTTTGACCTGACGACCTCACCGCAGCTGCGTACTTTGTTATCGTCTTAACGCGCCTAATTGTTTCCGTCTTGCCTCGCCCATATCTTCACCATGACGTCCCTCAAGCGTTGTTCTGGGTGTGGCCTTCGCATGGCCAAGCAGTACTTTCTTTCCAAGGACGTTTGTAGGTTCTGCGTTAAGACTCAGAAGGATGATCAGAGGATCATAGAGTTAGAGAATAGGGTTACGACTCGCCGCCCAGGTACACTTACTGGTTAGTGCAGCAGCAACAAGCCCCGCCTCCTCCTCCTCCCCTTCCTCTTCCTCTTCTTCCTCGTCCTCCTCCCCCTCCTCTTCCTCCTCTTCCTCGTCCTCCTCCCCTCTAGTATTGTCTTCAACCACAGCAGCCCCTCCCAGCCGCCTCCGCCTCCCCCTCCTCCTCCGCGACCATCTCCGATCTCCTGCTTCCCACCCTCCTTCTCCTCTCTTCTTCCTCCTCCTCCTCCTCCTCCTCCTCGCCTTCCTCCTCCGTCCCCCTCTCCTCTCTACCCGCCCTCCCTCCTCCTCCTCCTCCTCACCCTCTTCCTCCTCCTTGTCCTCCGCCTCTTCGCTCGTCCCTCCCTCCCACACCTGTCCTTCACCGTCCCCTTCCCCCTCTTCCTCCTCCCTCTCCTCGTCCGTACCTCCATCCGCCACCTCACTCTCCCCTTCACCGTCTCCCACTTCCTCCTCCTCCTCCTCCTCCTCCTCCTCCTCCCCCTCCCCCTCCTCCTCCTCCTCCGCCTCAAATTCCTCGCCTTCCTCTTCCGTCCCCCCTCTCCCCTCTTCCCGCCCACTCCCTCCTCCTCCTCCTCCCTCTTTCTCCTCCTTGTCCTCCGCCTCCTCGCTCGTCCCTCCCTCCAACACCTGTCCCTTACCTTCCCTTTCCCTCTTCCTCCTCCCTCTCCTCGTCCATTCCTCCCTCCACCACCTCACCCTCCCTTTCTCCTTCTTCCTCTTCCTCCTCCTCCTCCCCTTTCCACCTTCCACCTCTTCCACAATTTCTCCTCGTTCTTCACAGCAGGTCCCTCCCTCCCTTCCCGCTCTCCCTCCCCTTCACCCACCCTCCTGGCCCCCTTCCGACCGTCGGGTTCTTCTTGTTGGTGATAGACAGGTTCGATATGGTGACAGGTATTTTTGCTCCAAGGATAAGAACAGGACGAGGGTGTGTTTCCCAGGGGCAGGGGTGGGCCATATATCAGACAGGATTGAGGCGTGTATGGCAAGCGAGGGATCGAACCCCATTGTCTTTCTCAGCTGTGGCGGAAACGACGTTTCTCGTGTGCCAAGCGAGGACCTTCTCAGGCGTTTTAGAGAATTGTTAGGCAGGATACGTGACGCTGGTGGGTCACCAGTAGTGTGGCGTCATGCCAAGGAGGGGCGTTGGCGATGGATGGCTGTCCAGGGCGATAGCAGTGAACAGCAGACTTGCTGAGCACTGCGAGCGCAATGGGTGGCTGTTCGTCGACAATTGGGACCTCTTCTTTGGCAACGACGCCCTCTACGCCCGTGACGGGATACACTTGACGTTCAAGGGTGTTGAGGCTCTCTCTGACTCCCTTGAGCGAGCACTTGGTACCCTGAGGGATTTTTTAGTATAGGCGAGGGGGGGAGGAGTAATGGGAGCAATGGGAGGAGTAATGGGAGGGGACAACTAGCTCATAATATAACCAGGCAGCTTAGAAGTAATTCTAGAGGAGTAACAGAGGACGGGCTAAGAATCTTCTATACTAACAGCAGGAGCCTCAGAAACAAGATAGACTTACTAAGGGGTGAAGCTTGTTCAGAAAATTTTGACATAATAGCGATCACTGAGACATGGATAGACTTTGCTAATAGAAATTTTAGGTCAGAATTTGAAATAACGGGTTATCAGATGTTTCACAAAGACAGAAGGGGCAGAAATGGAGGTGGAGTTGCGCTATATGTTAAAGACTCAATTAAATGTTTAGTTAACAACTCAGTCAAAACTAACATGGATTCATAATCAGTTTGGGTGTACGTTTACAAAGGAAAGAAAACTAACTCTAGGAGTTATATACAGGCCACCCAACCTTAACAGGCAGGACACGAGTATATTACTACAGGAGATTGGCAGGGCGATTATGAGTAGAAATGTCTGCGTAATGGGTGACTTTAATTATAGGAATATAGACTGGGAAGATCTAGTGGGTGACCTGGAAGCCGAGGACTTTCTTGAAGTTATACAAGATAATTTCCTTAAGCAGGTAGTTACTGAGCCTACCAGAGGAGATAACATATTAGACTTAGTCCTAACCAATAATGGGAACTTGCTACGTGAGTTGGAGGTGGGCGGAGAGTTCGGAAATAGTGATCACAGAACGGTTCGGTTTAGGTAAGACTGGGCGGTAACCCGTGATCCAAACCCAGTGTTAGTGCCAGATTTTAGAAGAGCAAACTACGAGGGCTTCGAAGACATCTTGAAGGGGTAAACTGGGATAATTTAGGATTCATGAGGGCCAGACAGGCGGATTGGAGAGCCAGGAGAACCAGGTAGAAATGTCTTACAATCAGTTAGGTCGAGTAATCGTAGAGGGGCACTCACAGCATATACCACAGCGAACACTTAGAAAAGACAACACGGATCCTACGTGGATGACTCTTGTACTAAAACACGAGATTGGGTTAAAGAAGGAATTTATCAGAAAATAAAGAATGGGGAAACACATCTCAGGGGCCGGTACGTCGAACTATCTAGATTAGTTAAGAAAACACCAGGATAGCAAAAAGAACTATGAGATCAAAGTAGCAAATGAGGCGAAAAGTAATCCTAAGGGCTTCTTTCAGATGTATAGAACAAAAACACGGGAGAAAATTGGACCGCTGAAAACAAACACAGGGGAGCTAGTAGAAAATTACGAAAATATGAGCACATTGTTGAACGACTACTTCCTTTCAGTATTCACACAGGAGGATCGAACGACTATACCGGAAAGAGTTCAGGTGTACGAGGGCGGGGATGGCGATAAATTGAGGGATATAATCATTACCAGGCAAGTAGTTCAGGATGAGATAGATAAGCTTAAGAAGAACAAGTCGCCAGGTCCTGACGGGATATTTCCGAGGGTATTAAAGGAGCTAGGTGATATAATCAGTGACCCACTAACCGACATCTTTAAGATGTCGAGTAAATACTGGCTATGTGCCGAGCCTATGGAAAGTAGCTAATGTGAAACCGATTTTCAAAGAAGGGGACAGGTCAGTTGCTTCAAACTATCGCCCAATTAGCTTAACATCGGTTATAGGGAAGATGCTGGAGTCCATAATAGCCAGGAACATTCGGGAGCATTTAGAGAAACATAGCTTAATTCACGACTCGCAGCATGGGTTCACAAAAGGTAGGTCATGCCTCACCAATCTCTTGTCCTTCTACAATAAAGTATTTGAGGCGGTTGACAGAGATGAAAATTATGATGTAATCTATCTTGATTTTAGTAAAGCGTTTGACAAAGTTCCTCACCAACGACTGTTGCTTAAATTACAGGCTCACGGAGTGGAGGGTAAAGTTTTGAACTGGGTCAAGGCGTGGCTTAGCAATAGGAAGCAAAGAGTGCAAATCAATGGTAAAAGATCTGACTGGGGATGTGTTACGAGTGGGGTCCCACAAGGTTCGGTATTAGGTCCACTTTTGTTTATTATTTATATCAATGACTTAGACACAGGAATAAGTAGTGATGTTAGTAAATTTGCAGATGATACGAAGATCGGTAGAGTAATTGAGTCGGATCAGGACGCTAGTATTCTCCAAGGTGAACTCAACAGATTATATGACTGGGCGGATAAATGGCAGATGGAGTTCAATGTAGGGAAGTGCAGTATTCTGAGTGTAGGTAGGAACAACCCTCACATAACTATTGCTTAAATGACACTCTCATAAGTAGGTCTGGGTGCGAGAGGATTTAGGTGTCTTAGTGAGCTCTTATCTCCGTCCAAGGGCACAATGCATTCAAGCTAGAAATCGAGCTAATAGTGTACTGGGATTTTTTTCAATGAGCGTAAGCATCAGAAGAACCTAAGTATTCATCAAACTATATTTAGCATTAGTTAGACCTCATCTTGACTATGCGGTTCAGTTCTGGTCACCCTACTATAGAATGGATATCAAAATGTTAGAATCGGTGCAGAGGAGGATGACTAAGATGATTCAGGGGTTGAGAAACTTGCCATACGAGGAAAGACTCAAACAGTTAAACTTGCATTCTCTAGAAAGGCGAAGGGTGCGTGGAGACATGATCGAGGTTTATAAATGGATGAAGGGCTTTAATAAGGGAGACATTCATAAGGTTTTGTTGGTAAGAGAACCGGGTAGGACACGAAGTAACGGGTTTAAACTGGATAAATTCAGATTCAACAGGGACATAGGCAAAAATTGGTTTACTAACAGGGTGGTGGATGAGTGGAATAGGCTTAGCAGTCATGTGGTGAGTGCCAATACAATTGTCACATTCAAAAATAGACTAGATAAATTCATGGACAGCGATAATAGGTGGGGTTAGATACACGGGAGCTTAGGGTCAAAGGAGCTGCCTCGTACAGGCCTACCGGCCTCTTGCAGACTCCTGCGTTCTTATGTTCTTATGTTCTTATCTCCTCTTGTCTCCTCTCGTCTCCTCTCCTCTCAACTCCTCTCCTTTCAACTCCTCTCGTCTCTTCTCATCTCCTCTTGTCTCCTCTCCGCTCCTCTCCTCTCAACTCCTCTCGTCTCCTCTCCTCTCAACTCCTCTCGTCTCTTCTCATCTCCTCTTGTCTCCTCTAGGGATGGGCAAGTACCGTTAATTTGAGTACCGGTAGTACCGGTACCGAAAACTCAAGTACCGTTAGTACCGGTACCGGTAACGGTACCCAAAGGAGTTTTTTTTTTCTTAATGACTTCTGATGAAATTCCCAAACAAATTTCCTGTAAAGAGAACTCTCTCTCTCTTCCTTCAACTTAATATCAACTAGAGTAGAAATGCAACGTTTAGGAGCCTTCTGATTAATGTACAATCACTTAGGTTTAAGGACAGACCACCTAGTATGTACCATCGGGTCTGTGTGGTCTAATTTTCTATGTAAATCTATGTAAATCTCTCTCTCTCTCTCTCTCTCTCTCTCTCTCTCTCTCTCTCTCTCTCTCTCTCTCTCTCTTTTTGGATGAAGTGAATATTTATTTTTTCGAAAAAAAAATAGCATGTATAGTTATTATGGATGTACTCGATCATAGTCTAATAACAATAAAAATATTTATTAGCAACCTAAAAAAGAAAAAGAATCGGACATGAAGAATTATCCAGTAACTCCAATAAATAAATCCAATAATAAAATAATGGAAACAGGAGCAGTGATAGAAACGGAAAGCAGGACAAAATGGTGGGAACTTGGGGAGACGGTCAGCGGGGCAGTGACTCAGCGTCTACACACAGGGCCCATACCGCGTGATACCACATGGAGGCGGGCGGGAGAGCGCCGAGCGCCACTAAGATCCAAACGGTACCGGTACTAGCGGCAATGTGCAGTGCCGAGTGATCATTAAGCTTCCCGGAACACAAGTGATCATGATGCTTCGCGGTACCAGTACCGATACCAGTTATCGATACCAGGTACCGGCGAGTGATCATTGAGCTTCCCGATAACTGGTATCGGTACTTCTACCGCGAAGCCTCATGATCACTTGGGTTCCGGGAAGCTTAATGATCACTCGGCACTGCGCATTGCCGTTAGTACCGGTACCGTTAGGATCTTAGTGACGCTCGGCGCTCGCCCGCCTCCATGTGGTATGGGCCCTGTGTGTAGACGCTGCGTCACTGCCCCGCTGACCGTCTCCCCAAGTTCCCACCATTTTGTCCTGCTTTCCGTTTCCATCACAACTCCCGTTTCCATTATTTTATTTATTTATTGGAGTTACTGGATAATTTTTCATGTCCGATTATTTTTCTTTTTTAGGTTGCTAATAAATATTGTTATTGTTATTAGACTATGATCGAGTACCCACTACCCATATCACCGAGATATCCACTCACTAAGTGGTGATCTCTCTCTCTCTCTCTCTCTCTCTCTCTCTCTCTCTCTCTCTCTCTCTCTCTCTCTCTCTCTCTCTCTCTCTTGCCTGCTACACCTCCAATATTTAATCATCTTATATAATTGATCATGCAATTCTTTATAGCCAGAAACTCTCGCCAAGGGATTCAAACTTTTTATTGGATAAATATGATCTCTCTCTCTCTCCCTCTCTCTCTCTCTCTCTCTCTCTCTCTCTCTCTCTCTCTCTCTCGCCTACTCACCTCCAATATTTAATCATCTTATATAATCCATCGTGCAATTCTTTATAGCCAAAAACTCTCGCCAAGGGATTCAAACTCTTTTTTCGATAATGCTTTATTGGATAAATATGATCTCTCTCTCTCTCTCTCTCTCTCTCTCTCTCTCTCTCTCTCTCTCTCTCTCTCTCTCTCTAAAAGTTAACGAGTCATACGAATTTAACAGTGGCAAGTAAAAAGAAAACTAAGTCTTGGGTTAAAAGTTAGTGAGTCCCACGTGTCTTTAGAAAACGCTAATGTATATTGTTATTGTTATTAGACTATGATCGAGTACCCACTATCCATATCACCGAGATATCCACTTACTAAGTGGTGATCTCTCTCTCTCTCTCTCTGAATGAAGTGAATATTTATTTTTTCGATAAAAAAATAGCCTGTATAGTTATTACGGATGTACTCGATCATAGTCTAATAACAATAACAATATTTATTAGCAACCTAAAAAAAAAATCGGACATGAAGAATTATCAATAAATCCAATAAATAAATCCGAGCAACCGGTACCGAGCAATCTGGTACCGGTACCGTACCGTTTAGCTGGTACCGTTAGTACCGGTACTGGTACCGGTACCTGCCCACCCCTAGTCTCCTCTCGTCTCCTCTCCTCTCAACTCCTCTCGACTCCTCTCCTCTCAACTCCTCTCGTTTCCTCTCATCTCAACTTCTCTCGTCTCCTCTCCTCTCCTCTCCTCTCAACTCCTCCTCTCCTCTCCTCTCGCCTCCACTCGTCTCGTCTCGTTTCCTCTCATCTCGTGTCGTCTCGTCTCGTCTCGTTTCCTCTCATCTCGTGTCGTCTCGTCTCGTCTCGTCTCGTCTCGTCTTGTCTCCTCGCCTCTCCTCTCTTCTCCTCTCCACTCGTCTCCTCTCGTCCCGTGTCGTATCGTCTCGTCTCCTCTCGTCTCGTGCCGTCTCGTCTCGTCTTGTCTCCTCGCCTCTCCTCTCTTCTCCTCTCCACTCGTCTCCTCTCGTCCCGTGTCGTCTCGTGTCGTCTCGTCTCCTCGCCTCTCCTCTCGTCTCGTCTCGTCTTGTCTCGTCTCGTCTCAACACATCAAAACGTTCAAGAACCGACGCGAAAAATAATATCCTTGACCTTATCTTTTCAACGACAGCTGATCTAGTTAACGAAGTAAATGTTGGTCCAATTTTTAGTTCTAGCGATCACCGAACAATCACATTCAGCATCAATATGAAAGAAAGTAAAGTAACTCCTAGTAAAGAAAAGGTGTCTGATTATCAGAGAGCGAGTTTCGTAAGACTCCGATCAATTCTAAATAATTCTGACTAGACTGAAATCTCGGCGGAAACAGATATTGATAAATCTTGAGGGGCCTTCACCACAATATTGAACAATGCCATAAGCATATGCGTACCCTATCGTAACAGACGTTCAGCTTATAAGAAGAAACCCAAATGGTGGAATACCGAGATTCAAAATAGCCTATCTCTTAAAAAACGCGTATACAGTAGATACATATCAACTCAGAGTGAGGCTGACAAACTAGAGTTGGACAAAATTAGCCGCGAAACCAAGAAATTAATAAAAAGAAGCAAGAAAAATCTTGAAGAATATATAGCGGAAACGAGTAAATCTAATCCTAAAGATTTTTTTTAGCTATGTAAATAATAAAAAAGTCACTCACTTGTGGTATCGGACCGCTTGCTAATGATAATGGTAACCACACGAACGATGAAAATGAAATGGCTACAATCCTAAATAACTTTTTCGTATCCGCATGTACCGACGAAGATTGTTTATCACCTCAACCGCCGGAGGTTAGAAAGACCGAAAAGATGTTAAGTGGTGTGCTCATCGTAGAAAGTGACATTTTACGCACAATTGAAAAGATTAAACTAAGCTAAGCTCCTGGTCCAGACAAAATTACCCCTAGGGTCTTAAAAGAAATCAAACATCCAATTTGTAAACCGCTCTCCATCATATTCAATAAATCTTTAACAGCTGGAAAAGTTCCGTCGGATTGGAAACTTGCAAATGTGACACCAATTTTCAAAAAGGGGGACAAGTCTCATCCAGGAAACTATCGAGCAATTAGCCTGACATCGATTGTTTATAAGTTAATGGAGACTATCATTCACGACAATATGGTGAAATTCTTCGAAGAAAATAATATGATAAATAACTCGCAACATGGCTTCCGTAGTAAACGTTCGTGTTTAAATAACATACTTGATTTTTTTCATTATATTTTTGAGGTGTTCGATGAAAGCAGGTCAGTAGATATCATATATCTGGATTTTCAAAAGGCATTTTATAAGGTCCCCCACCAGCGATTGCTCAGCAAACTATTAGCGCACGGTATCTCGGGTAACATTCACAATTAGCTTGTGGACTGGCTCTCTGAGCGAAAACAGAGAGTAGTTCTAAACGGTGTTACATCTAACTGGCTCGACGTCAGAAGCGGCGTACCTCAAGGATCAGTGGTTGGCCCCATGCTCTTCTTAATTTATGTTAATGATATCGATGATGGGCTCACTTGCAAAATATCAAAATTTGCTGATGACACAAAAATTGCAAGTAAAGTAGCTGCGACACTCGACGAAGAAGCTTTACAATCAAATCTAGATCGACTTGCACGTTGGGCCAATCAATGGCAAATGAAATTTAACGTTAACAAATGTAAGTAAGTAAAGAAAAGGATCTTGGAATCACTATATCAAGCGATTTAATGCCCGGTCTGCATTGTTCAGAGGTAGTTAAAACTGCAAACAAATTGGTTGGCTTCATCGGACGAGTCTTTAATAATAAATCGGTAAAAGTAATATTAAAACTGTATAATTCGTTGGTTCAATCCCGTCTAGAGTACTGTGTACAGTTTTGGTCACCCTATTACAGAAAAAACATAGAAAAATTGGAACGGGTTCAAGGAAGGGTAACAAAGATGATTCCTAGGTTGATAAATTTATCATATGAACAAAGGTTTAAAGAAGTAAATTTATTCAGCCTATCAAAACGAAGAATGCGAGGCGATCTAATAGAAGAGTTTAAACTGTTTAAAGGATTCAGTGATATTAATGCGGAAGATTAGTTTACAATTGATCGATCAAATAGAACAAGAGGAAATGACAATTTGAAGATAAGTGGTAAAAGATTCTCGTCGCACGAAGCTAAACACTTCTTCAATCGAGTTGTTAATGTTTGGAACTCTCTACCCTGTGATGTCGTTGATAGTACAACAGTTACGTCCTTCAATAATAGATTAGACAAGTATTTTGAATCCAACCAGCAACTAAGATATCACCTCTCTCTCTCGTAGTTCTCTCTCTCTCTCTCTCTCTCTCTCTCTCTATCGCCCGGTTAGTGATAGCAGTAATGGTAGTTCTTTCCTATATATATATATATCCATGAAGTTTT
>NC_066514.1:7643422-7648773 GCF_024679095.1 Eriocheir sinensis
CATATCTTCTCCTTCTGCCATGGTACTACTGCTTCTCCACTGAAGTGTTCAATAAAGATATCCCTCACTCTTTCTGCTTCTTCACACCATCTTCTGTTGTGGCCTCTCTCGAGTTCTGCAATCGGCAAAACCTCCTGCATTCTCACTTCATCATCTAGCACAATATAAGGTGCCTCATGCCTCGTGTTGTTGGTATTACGACGTAAAAAGTTATGTAGAACACAGGAGGCCATCACGACAGAATCAATATTTTCAGGTTTGAGATTTATCGGAGAATCAAAGATGCGAAATTTTGAACACAAAATGCCAAATGTATTTTCAACAACACGTAGAGCACGAGACAACCGCTTGTTGAAAAATGTTCTTTCCTCGTTTAGTTTTCTTTGGGTGTATGGCTTGAGAAAATTTTCTCTAAGTGCAAAAGCCTCGTCCCTAACAAAGACATATGGTAATGGTGTAGGAAAGGGAAGAACAACATCAGCAGGTGGTATTTGTAAGGAATTATTGTTTAACCTTTCACCAAACTTAGTATTTTCAATCACTCCTCCATCTGCTATTCTTCCATTGGTTCCAAAGTCACACATTATAAATTCATATTTTGCATTAACCACTGCCAGAAGAACTAAACTATGAAATTCCTTATAATTGAAGAAAAAGGATACAGCATCATGGGGAGGAGTGATTTTAACATGTTTGCCATCCACTGCACCGAGACAATGAGGAAAATGCCACAGCTGCAAGTAGTCCTTTGCTATGTTGAGCCATTCCTCTTCTGACTCAGGGAACTGAGGAGAAAAAAGTATCATAATTAGATTCTAGTAATGAAAGTATACTACAACAACAGTGAAATTACAACACTATAGGAAGTAAAACAAAGGAACGAACTGCAATACGTTTTCCTATGTAGAGTCGGGTGGGGTGATTTAAGACAGGATAACACTTAATTCATAGCTTCACAAAAATTACAACATAACTAATTCATATTGGAGGACAGGTATAACCACATCATTCCTCAATACCACAGGTTCTACACACAGCAGTAGGCATTTAAATACTTTTGAACCACACCCAACAGGGAGGAGTGAGTTTAAAGTCCATTGTTGGCAGTTTAAACCACATTTTAAAACAATCAATAAAACCCTTATTTAAACCTATCAATAAAATCATGACTTAAACCAATCAATAAAACTATGATTCAAGTCAATCAATAAAAACTGTGATTTTTTGAGTATCTTTGTTAGTGTCATCAGTATAGAAGTTCAACATAAAGACGGAAAACACAATCATGATAATTTTTCTATACACTATTTACTATGTTACTGTAATAAAGTAAGTTCAGTATACAGCATGTTATAGACTCGCTTTAACATGAGCATATGGTATACCTATGGGATATAGCCAGGAAAACTCTCTCTCTCTCTCTCTCTCTCTCTCTCTCTCTCTCTCTCTCTCTCTCTCTCTCTCTCTCTCTCTCTCTCTCTCTCTCGCGGGCGCGCGCGCGCGCGCGCGCTGGTGCAAACAACGGGCTGTACGAGCTCTGCAGATTTTGCTGATTTTCTCAAGTCTTAGCAAGCTGCCGCCTTCCAGTCCGTGCCCTGAGCTAGAGTAAGACCCAGCCGTCCTCACAGTGTCTTAGAATGGCTGAGTGTTTTTGGACTTAGTCTGTTGCTCAGTTTAAAAATTCGGGCACCTGGCACAAGCCCGGCGTCCCTCAGGTCTGCGCATGCGCAGTGGGAGGCGTGTGGCGCCATGGATACGTCACTCCCCCTGTGAGGTCACTCCTGTGACGCCTCTTACTCGGGCGCCGTGGAGTACTCAGAACCACCAGGCTCGATCGGTGATGTGCTGGATGATCTTTACATGAGTGACGACGAGGAACACACCGAGGATCACTGGCCTCCTCTCTCACCCTTTGGTCAACATGAATCTGATCCTGTGGGGCCTTCTCTAGGGATGGGCAAGTACCGTTAATTTGAGTACCAGTAGTACCGGTACCGAAAACTCAGGTAGCGTGAGTACCGGTACCGTTACGCGAAAGATTATTTTTTTTATCTAAATGACTTCTGATGAAATTCCAAAATATATTTCTTGTAAATAAATCTCTCTCTCTCTCTCTCTCTCTCTCTCTCTCTCTCTCTCTCTCTCTCTCTCTCTCTCTGAATGAAGTGAATATTTATTTTTTCTATGAAAAAATAGCATGTATAGTTATGATGGATGTACTCGATCATAGTATAATAACAATAACAATATTTATTAGCAAACTAAAAAAAAAAATAATCGGACATCAATAATTATCCATTAACTCCAATAAATAAATAAACTAATAAAATAATGGAAACGGGAGCTGTGATGGAAACGAGGAGCAGGGCAAAATGGTGGGAACTTGGGGAGACGGTCAGCGGGGCAGTGACTCAGCGTGATACCACATGGAGGCGGGCGAGCGCCGAGCGTCACTCCCAGATCCGAGTGATCATGAGGCTTCGCGGCACCCGGTTCCGCTACCTGGTGCCGCGAAGCCTCATGATCACTCGGGTGCCGGGAAGCGTCATGATCACTCGGTACTGAGCGTTGCCGCTAGTACCGGTACCGTCTGGATCATAGTGACGCTCAGCGCTCGCCCGTCTCCATGTGGTATCACGCGGTATGGACCCTGTGAGGAGACGCCGAGTCATTGCCTAGCTGACCGTCTCCCCAAGTTCCCACCATTTTGTCCTGCTTTCCGTTTCCATCACAGCTCCCGTTTCCATTATTTTATTATTTGATTTATTTATTGGAGTTACTGGATAATTATTGATGTCCGATTCTTTTTCTTTTTTAGGTTGCTAATAAATTTAGTTATTGTTATTAGACTATGATCGAGTACCCATATCACCGAGATATCCACTCACTGAGTGGTGATCTCTCTCTCTCTCTCTCTCTCTCTCTCTCTCTCTCTCTCTCTCTCTCTCTCTCTCTCTCTCTCTCTCTCTCTTAATGAAGTGAATATTTATTTTTTCGATAAAAAAATAGCATGTATAGTTATTATGGATGTACTCGATCATAGTCTAATAACAATAACAATATTTATTAGCAACCTAAAAAAAAAAATCGGACATGAAGAATTATCAATAAATCCAATAAATAAATCCGAGCAATCTGGTACCGGTATCGTACCGTTTAGCTGGTACCGTTAATACCGGTACCGGTACCGGTACCTGCCCACCCCTAGCCTTCTCATCGTCCTCAGGCCTCCGCCCATAAACGTCCCGTGGAGCATGGCTCCGAAACCGGTAGTGAACCATCGTCGCCTGCTGCCAAAACATCACAGCGCGGCGATGCTCCTGCTCAACTTTTGAAATCTGACCACCCCCTACCTCGCCCTCTTCCTCGGACTGCTCCTTCAGTGCCCCTTCAGTTCCCGTACCTGCTGCCCGGCCTTCGCTCCCTGGGACGAGTACGTTAAGCTGGCCTTTAAGGAAAACCTGAACTGTGACGTGAAGCTTCGCTGGCTGGCTGAAATTACCAAGGCTTTTCGTCTCGACCGGGAGCTGGCGGAGGTGAAGATGTCAGCTGTTACTTCTCGTTCTTGTACATCTCGAGGCGCCGGGCGGACATCATTGAAAGGGTCAAGTGGGTGAGTTCATGTCCTTACACCTCGGTATTCAGGATTCAATCGACAGTCCCTGCAAATTCCACACCTACCTCGTCACTCGCTACCCTGTCGAGGCTGACCCTCCTTGCCAAGGAACTGCCAGGCGTGCATACTGCCCGTCGATTCCATCAAAACGGAGCCCATCAACCGTCTGGTCATCATCTGGAGTCTCCCAGAACCTCCACCTGTTAATAGTAAAACAATTAATATATAAATAAACAAATAATTTATATATATATATATATATATATATATATATATATATATATATATATATATATATATATATATATATATATATATATATATATATATATATATATATATATATATATATATATATATATATATATATATATATATATATATATATATATATATATATAAATTATTTGTTTATTTATATATTTAGAATCGTCATATCAAAGTCAGTCATAAAGTTTAATTGTTTTCAATTAATGAACCATTTTCATTTACTAAGTTATTCCTCGCTAACTGAAGAAGATTGATTTCCTTTACCTGAAATGAAGGGTGCAGTCATTCCTATCTGAAAGTCATAACTCAATTAATTTATGAAGAAATTAATTGTGAACTATATATGAAAGAAAATAGATATGTACTTGCAGACATACATATGTATATATGGACATATCAATATCGATCCATGTATACATACTTAATCCTATATATACTTCAAGAAAACTTAACGTATTCCGAAAAAAAAAGAAACATCCATATCACTGTAGTTATAGTACGATAAATGGGTGTGGAAGCAACGAGAGAGAGAGAGAGAGAGAGAGAGAGAGAGAGAGAGAGAGAGAGAGAGAGCGAGAGAGAGAGAGAGAGTTTAGTTACGTACAGTTATATATTGAATGAATTACTATTATATGTCTGTGATGGATAGGATAAGGTAAATCTTGGGACAGAGCTTGGAATATCTACAATGTATATATATATATATATATATATATATATATATATATATATATATATATATATATATATATATATATATATTTTTTTTTTTTTTTTACGTTGTTGCCTATTGCGCCGGTAGGCATCTTCCCGGTGGGGCCTGATGGTCGGCCCAAGGCTTCTTCCAGGTGGGGCCTGATGGTCGGCCCAGCCTGTTCTGGCGCAGGCGAGTGTTTATAGTGGCGCCATCTTGCATTGGCTCATGCTGCCCCCCGGAACTCGTTCTTGATTCGCTTGGACGGCTTCCTAGAGCCCAGGTTGATGGGTGGTCTTCAGGACAGCATATGGGTAGTTTTAAGCCACTCGGCGGTGACTGAAAAATCCGAGTATATATATATATATATATATATATATATATATATATATATATATATATATATATATATATATATATATATATATATTGTAGATATTCCAAGCTCTGTCCCAAGATTTACCTTATCCTATCCATCACAGACATATAATAGTAATTCATTCAATATATAACAGTAACTAAACAGCCGCAGCGATATATATATATATATATATATATATATATATATATATATATATATATATATATATATATATATATCTATATATATATATATATATAAAACACGTCGCTGAGCGGCTCCATGACGTTGTTGTTGTCGCTGTGGCTGTGGGGCTCAGAGTGATGGCTGCCGCCCGATATTCCGCGAGGCCGCATCACAGTGTGTATGTTTCATCCGGCCGACGAGGCTCCGCCCACTTTCGGCCGCCG